>NW_010262282.1:0-33002 GCF_000690775.1 Eurypyga helias
GCAGGGCTGCCTCTCCCGAGGGATCGCTGCCTTGGCAGCGCCCTCAGGAGCCTTCCCGGGGGAGCTGCCGTGTCTCCGCAGCACAACCTCGCTCACGTGTCTCCGCTGCTATAGGGAGAGGGTCTGAGGAACAGGGATGCTCGTAGGCGGTGGGGCAGATGCTGATAGCTGCGATGGTGTTAGGTGTCTCAAGTGAGTGTACGGAAAAGGCTTAACAGGGCGTTTCTTCTAGGTGAGAACGAAAACAATTTAACATGCCTGGAAAGTAATATGTTTTAGGAACCCATCCTCACTGGAAGGCTAAGGCTCTAATACAATATCTGTCCTTGGTTTGTTGTTTTGGGGTTTTTTCTACACAGTGCCATCATAAATCAAGAGATGCTCATAAGGCTCACAGAGATCTGTCACTTGGAAGGGGATGGATAATAAGCTTTAAGGGCAACACAGCCTCAGTTATGAGCGTGTACCACGATGCAGAGCTGAGGAAGTTTGCTGTTTGAAATAAATAGGAGAGGTGGCTTATCGATTTTAAAAGCCAGAGCCCTTAAGTGTCTAACACTCAGTTGTTTTTACTCTGCTTTTTCCTTGGTTAGGAGTAGCTACTCTGCTGTTTTAACTCTTTTTTTAATGAGAATCTTTCTGCAAGATTTTAGTACTAAGAAAGTGTGTTTTGCCTGTTCTTACTAAATGTGTAGTTTTTTTCCAGATTAGTCCCCCCTCAAACTAACTTTTGACAGCTGAGGACTTAATACTTTGACTTACAGAAGTCTTCTGAAAAAATATGAGTAGCTGTAAAACTTGTGTAAATCTTGTCTGCATCTGGAGGAGGTGGAATGTAGGGGAAGGAAGCACAATAAAATGAAACCAGCATCTTCAGATATTTCCCTGTGTTCTTAAGAATTACCTCATCTTGTTTGTTTCGAAACCATGAAATCTGAAGGATTGCAGTGAGTGTTAAAACTTTTATTTTTTTTTTTAAAGCTCTTTAATGAGAAGGCAGCCGTTTAAACACCTGAATGCTCTTTTTAGCACTAGCTGTTAAGGCAACCCTTATACCAGAAGTTAGCTTTAAGAAGGCAATGTAAGTGTAGCATAACACTGTTGCTAAGTGCTTTGTGTGCTTTGTAGTGTGTTACATGTGTAGTCCAGGACGTTTTAATGTGGTTCTTGAACTTCATTATAGGATGTTGTTTTCAAGTTTATCAGGTATTTCAAACAAGAGCAAAGCTTGATAGGAGGAGCATGAACATGATGCACGTTTTCATCAGTAAAGCAGATGTAAATTCTAGAGGTATTGGTTCTTAGCTCTTCTAAACTTTCTGTCATATAACTGAAGACAAACACTGATTATACGTGTAATTCAAAAGCAATTTTACTCAAAGTTCATAAATGGAATTGTCTTTCAGGCAGAGATGAAGCCTGGGAAATCGTCACATCCAAAGGTAAATGTTTTATAATGCGATTAGTGTGTGGAAATGGCACTCTTGAAAATTAAAAATGTAAATGCAGACAAAAAATAACAGAATTTGTGGCAAATACAAGAGTAATGTCAATTGATGTTCCAAATGAATGAAAAACTGTTGCTGACTACTTGAAGTTTTTATCACTTTCAGTTGATAATGACATTAACTATTTAAGAATAGCATTAGGGGCCAGCAGAATATTATTTATATGTCTTGATCATGAAGACTTTATTTTTTTCCTCAGAGTTTTTATTGTTATGGGTGATTTATATTTTCAGTAGCTATTTTCCCACTTAATTGTGGGATTTGTAGCTCATCTGGTAGAATGTAGAGGTCTGCAGTAATTCCTGGACTGTGGATTCAGCAGTGGAGATGTATAGATGCAGACGTGAGTGTCTGTATCGACATATGTGTATGTCCTGTGGCATAAAAACGAAACTCATAACTTCAAATTTCATTTCTGTTGTGAGAGGCAATACAATTCTGTGGCTGTGTAAGCTGAACTGGTCTTTAATGGTCTTTAATCCAAAGGCTCAGTTGAATTGGGCCGTATTGCTGCTGTTCTGTCTTAACAGTTTCCATGATCAAACTTTGTGTTTCAATTTTGTCTTCTACTAGTCTCTTAATTTTACAAGCATCATTAAAAAGCAGAGCAAACAAAAAGAATCCTCAAAGTTCCAAAAGAACCAACTTGTAGGAACCACTGGCATTCACAAAAGCCAGCCCTTCTAATGCAGCATTATCAGAGGGGCAAGAGGAAATGTGAAGCAGGCAGATGCTAGAGGAAAGACCGGTCATCATATCTGTGACTAAGAAAACATCACCTGTGAGGAGAGAGCAGAGGGGCTGGGTTTATGTAGTCTGGAGAAATTGAAGGTAGGTTACATATTTGGAGGTTAATGAACACTGAACTAGAAGTTAAGAATTTAAGTTGCTGAGTCTCCCTCTTAAGTATTAGGAAATATTTTCTAGTAATAAGAGTAGCTAAGAGCAAGAACAACTTATGTAGGAATTTCCATTAATGTAAGAGTTACCTAGGAAAACGTCTAGATAAAAATGTATGGGTCTGCTTTTGGTGACTGTATACTTGTCACAGACATTGACTTTCATGACAAGTTTAAAGAACAGAAAATCTCCCTTATGCTTGTTTTCATAGTCTGTAACTTGTTTTATAACCACTGATTATGTAAGATGCTGTTGCTGTGCATGCTGTAAACTGGGATGTGACTCCTTGTTACAGGAAAACTTTGACAAATTTATGATAATTACTTTAAATATAGTGCTGTAATATAATGTTCCTTAAAAAAAAAAAGAATTTTTTTTTAGTGAAGTAAGAATGATTTCCAAGGGGTTAATATTTTATCTGGGAGATTTTAAAAGGAAATCTGTAGAGAAACCTTATTTCCTTGGCTGAAACAGACCTTCCATGGCCAACCTGGTGACTTCCCTTGGTCCATCTGTAATACTTCTAACAGAAGCCGATATAACTGAGATAATTTAGTAAAACAGTCACCTATTGGGGGTGTAGGAGGGGGAAACAGCCTAGCCCTTTTTGCAGGTGACAGAAATTGATTGAAAAATTCTCCCTTAAAAGACCTAAAGGGGTACGTGTTTCTTGCTTTAACTGGGAGTTATGGAGCAAGTCCGTGAGTGGTTCTTGTAGTCATGCCTAGAAAGGGAGATGGGCTTGTCCAGGTGGCAGGTCTGCTCTGCTTCTCAGGGTGACCAGCTCAGACATCAAAGTCTAAATATATTGTTCTCCCTTCCTTCCCTATTAGCCACAAAATATAGGGGCATAGGAGAATCGTAACATGTGTTCTTCATAATTCAACACAGAGGTTTTTCTGTCATAATATGTTATACTGGAGGTGGTTTGAAAGGTTTATAATTTCCTATCCAGCACAACTGTAATAGGGAATGAAGACTGAGAAGAGATTAATTTTTTTTTCTTTTGTGTGTAGTCTTGCAGTTTGCTGAGCACTCTCAAATTGCATACACTTCAGAAAGTGCTGAGGAACACCGTACCACTCTCTGAAAACTACTATATTAGCTTACTCTTTTTTTTTTTTTTATGTGCTTTAAGTGGAAATTTGGGTCTGGGCGTATCGTCATCCACAGTTCAGGTCAAACAAGATAATGTTTGTAAGGCCTGCTACTTTGCGCTCCATAGAAACATGTTTGGTAGCCTTACTGAGAATGCACTTGTATTGAAATTAGCCTGTTCTAGGCCTGTGTGCTTGTTTGAGAAACCATCATTTTCCTTTCTAGGGATCTCTCAATTGGTATTGGAAGGAGGCAGGGAACAACCTAGGAGAAACTTGTATCCTAGTTCTCTGCCTAACAAATCTTGCAGTAAGATGGGAAACAAGAGACATGGTCTGACTCGAGCCTGGAAGTGGACAGAACTAGAAGTTTCACTTAGCTGGGAAGAAAACTTCAATAGTTGTGTAGTTGTTCATTAGTGCAGAGTCGTCAGCTTTACTTAACTATGTAGGTGAGTATGAAACACTTGTGGCTGTATAGTTTACCCTTCCTTCTGAGTACCATATGTTGAGTGCTAGTTGTAGGATGGCTTGATTTTGCAACTCCAGTAGCAAATTTCTTGCGTATACACCTCTCTCAGAAGTACTCACGCAATGGCGGTATCTCCATAGTAGAGCATTTTGATACTGTCCTACTGAAAGGAAAATAGAAAGCTCTGTGTGAATGAAACTAACATGGCTTATAAAATCAGCTGTATCAGGCTTCGAATATCAGTCCTTAGTGCAGATGGGATAACCATCTGCAAAACTTCATCACCTTAAGTGAGGGGTTCTTTTTAATAACTTCTTTTGTTTTTTAGTAGTTGCTTTTAAAAATGGGTTCCTACTCTTTGTGAATGGCTTATTGAGTAAGCATGTTTTTGGAGTCTCTTTCATTTTCTAAGAAAGTCAGCAAAATTTTGAATGACATAGGCAAGGAAGGTGTTTCTACTGTGTCACTGTTCTTACAGCCCTAAAATGCAGTGCAGGAAACGTTTGTCAACTTCATTAAGAAGTTCTCTTACAAACTGAAAAAATGTACCCACTCTGTGTCTCTTAATTACTGTGACTACTTTACAGGAGAAATGGATCACAGGAATTAAATTTTCATATAGACAGTGTTTGTGCATACTTGGCTGTGGATATTGAACATGAGTTCATAAATAATATAAAAGAACAACGTTGGGATAACTGCCCTCTAGACTACTTTATATTTCACCAGTTCTACTTATTTGGAGTCGATACACTACATAAAAAGCTTAATTTTGCACTGCATTTTGTTAAAATGTGAATCTTAGGATGTAAGAGTTTTCTTTTTATTTCTAATTTATATCTGATTGTCACATAAAATAAAGATGGCATTTTTTCCTGGTCGTGTTGGTGCTTAAGATATTTGGCGTGCAAAGGCTGGGAGTGCAGTCACCTTTTATCACCCAATCCTGCCAAGACAGCTGGCACAGTTGCAGCCCTCTCTGGTAGTATTAGGACATACAGCTTATTTTGGTGTGGGTCCTGTGACTTAACTGAATGCTTGGATGCATCTATGCATGTCAGACTCCTTTGGGGTTAATTCAGCTTCTTATTGCACTACATCATTTTAGGAGGTTAGAACTTTGAGTGTGTCTAAACTGTAACTGTTATCTGCTGTATAACTGTGTTCTCAAAGAATGCATGTAGTGACAGGACAAGGGATAACGGGTTTAAATTGAACGAGGGTAGATTTAGATTGGACATCAGGAGGGAAGTCTTCATGGAGAGGGTGGTGAGGCACTGGAACAGGTTGCCCAGAGAAGCTGTGGATCCCCCATCCTTGGAAGTGTTCAAGGCCAGGCTGGATGAGGCTTTGAGCAACTTGGGCTAGTACAAGGTGTCCCTGCCCATGGCAGGGGGGCTGGAACTCGATGGTCTTTGAGGGCCCTTCCAGCCCAAACCACTGTGATTCTGTGAAGTGAGCTTGTGTTGTCACTTCCAGCCAGCGTGGTTGTTCAGCTCAGTAGCAACTGAGCGGTTATTGTAGTTCTCATGTAGATTTGACAGTGTTTGCCCATTTCCATATGACACTTGAACCCAGCAGTGAAAAAAGTGAGAGATTCAGTGTATGCTGTAAGACATAACTATCTTTGTGGTTGGAAAGAAGATTTATTCCATCATCGTGAACATCACTCTCTTAATTTTATGGTGTGTGTATGGTTTTTGTCTGTTTTCATATTTGGTCATTTAAGCAGTTGTGCTTTTTGTTGATCTGAGAATAACATTAGTTGACTGTTTCCAGAGGTCTTCTGTGGTGATAGTCTTTCGTTCAGCTAATGATTGGATATGGATTACTGATCTCATAGTGTAAAACTGTCACTATCAATCGGATCCAATCTAAATATAGCAAAACAGCTGTCATGTATGTAACTACAAGTTGGTGTCTTACTATAGAAGAGTCTTTCTTTTGACCAGTTTACGTGTTGCTCTGCAATCGCAGTTGATCAAGATTCTGACCCACGGCTACGAAGCGATAGCAGACTCTGTGTGCATTGAGAGTGTCCACTGGTTGCAAGTAAAGCATGTAGGCTTACTGAACACTCCTCTTGGCCTCGATCCGTGGCAACTTGGAAATAAGAGCTGGTTTTGTTTGTGTTCTCAGGAGTCTAGAATTCCTCCTATGAGAAGCTTTGACAGACTGACAATACAGTCTGTATGGCCGTTCAGTGGGTGGGTAGGGAAGACTGAAGGAAAGCGTAAGTTTTCATGGTCCCAGTCAAGCAATTTTCTAGTGCTACTCATGGACCTTGCCTGCTGAAATAACGAAAATGGGATTTTAAGGAGTTCTAAAGCAGTTTCCTTGTGTTTGCTTTTCTGCTTGCTTTATAGAGTTGAATGGTTTCCAAAAATTCAAAGGTAGTTTGCCACCAAGTTTGATGTTCATGCTTTAATGTATTGACTTGCCATTGATCCTCTGCAAGTATGAATGCTCAAACCATTTCATTTTTTCTTTCCCCTGTATTTATGCATATGTGTTTGGGTTTCTTTTGCAGGTTTTACTTGGAGTAAAAGATCACTGAGTTCTACAATGGAAAAGTCATGGATGCTCTGGACCTTTGTTAAAAGATGGCTACTAGCTTTGGCTTCCTGGTCTTGGAGTCTCTGCCGCATTTGTCTTTTACCCTTGATAGTAACTTTTCACTTGTACGGAGGCATTATACTACTTATATTAATATTTGTATCAATAGCGGGTATATTATATAAATTCCAGGACGTGCTGCTTTACTTTCCTG
This sequence comes from Eurypyga helias, assembly GCF_000690775.1. NCBI lineage: Eukaryota > Metazoa > Chordata > Aves > Eurypygiformes > Eurypygidae > Eurypyga > Eurypyga helias. The sequence continues at coordinate 6,748 of NW_010262282.1, forward strand.
AACAGCCCTCTTCGTCACGCCTTTACGTTCCTATGCCCACTGGTATACCGCACGAAAATATCTTCATCAAAACCAAAGATGGAGTGCTTCTCAATCTCATTCTGCTGAGGTACACGGGGGACAACGCAGCCTATTCTCCAACCATCATTTACTTTCACGGGAACGCAGGCAACATTGGCCACAGGTTGCCAAATGCTTTGTTAATGCTGGTAAACCTGAAAGTAAACTTGATTCTGGTCGATTATAGAGGGTATGGAAAAAGTGAAGGAGAAGCAAGTGAAGAAGGTTTGTACTTAGATTCTGAGGCTGTGTTAGACTATGTGATGACGCGGTCCGATCTTGATAAAACAAAAATTTTTCTTTTTGGCCGTTCCTTGGGGGGAGCAGTAGCTATTCACTTAGCTTCTGAAAATTCCCATAGGATTTCTGCCATCGTGGTGGAGAACACCTTTCTTAGCATCCCATACATGGCCAGCACTTTGTTTTCTTTCTTTCCAATGAGGTATCTTCCTTTATGGTGCTACAAAAATAAATTTCTGTCCTACAGAAAAATCTCTCAGTGCAGAATGCCTTCTCTCTTCATCTCTGGGTTGTCTGACCAGTTAATTCCACCAGTTATGATGAAGCAACTTTATGAATTATCCCCAGCTCGGACTAAGAGATTGGCGATTTTTCCCGATGGAACTCATAATGACACTTGGCAGTGCCAGGGTTATTTCACTGCACTTGAACAGTTCATCAAAGAAGTAATAAAGAGTCACTCCCCTGAAGAAATGGCGAAAACGTCATCTAACGTAACAATAATATAATTGATACTCTCCTTCGGGGTGGGGGGAATACCTGCACTGTCGATTCGTGAAAAGTGGTGAAAGAATGTCCATTTTTAAGTGTATGTCATGTCTGTATTTGCCTAAAGAGTGAAATTAAACTTGGAAAGGTCTGATGCTTTATTAAGATGTTCCAGATAACTTTTACATTTGCAGCATTGTAAATGAACCATTTTGTCTTTTTCTCATACTTTTTTGGTATCTCTGTCCATATATTCCATTTGTTTGATATGTACGATGGATGCTATTAAAGGATCTTGCTACAAAAGTAGTACAGAACGTATTAGTGCAGAACAACGGGAGGCTCTTCAGTGTTCACTGCTGTACGTGTGAGCTTTTTGGACAGTCGTGGTTAGCACAATGATTTGTTGTTTCTCTTAGAGTTTCTTTAAGTGTACCGTGCATGAGATTAGTGTTTTATTCCTTTAATCTTTATATTATGCAAGGTGGGAAGTCTTTAATGTTCTAAAAGATATAACACTACTGGTTGAGTATACCTGCAGGTATGCTATCCTGGGTTATTGCTGGGTTTTATGGTGATGCATACATACATGTTTCAGGCTGCAGATGAAGAGGAAAAGACACTTTCCCCGTTCTCATTTTACTGTCTGTATGATAATAGTGCCCAGAAAGTTTTATGTGCCTAAACATCATGGCTTCAGGATTTTGCCCAGGCAGTTTCTTCATAGAAAATAGAAGTAACCTTCAAAAAGAGAGCAGTGCAATCTGAGCTCCTTTCCACCCCAAGCTTTTCTCACTAACGTAAGGGCAAACCTCGTCTGTTTGTGTGTTTGAAGTGGGATTTCCCACATCGGAGTGGGTGGTGTGTTAGTGTGTCACACAAGGTAAAAGTTTGTGTTTGATTTTAAGGCTGGTGTAGCTAAATGTCTGTGCCCTTTATTTATACTTCCAAAAGAAACAAATCCAAATCATTCCCAGTGATCCCATGATTAGAGATGAGTGTATACGGTTTTTACAGTAGGGATCATGAAAATGAGATGTGCACTATATCAAGTTGTCTCTTTGAGGCTAAGCTTAGGTCTACTAATTTTAATGCTTTTACCCCTTTGCTTGCAAAAAGTGTTAAAGTTCTGTTGCACCACGTGGAAGAAGCCTAAGCATCAGCAGAAGTGAATTTTCTTTAGTTCTGCTGAGACTCTCGAAGCTAGTATCCCTGTTTCAGAGCCAGCGCTATTTAAACTGAGAGAGCTTGATTCTGACTTCGGTTGGCCTTTTTTTCTTTTTAAGGGTCCTCACCCTAGGTAGTTATGCCAAAGCTGTATGTTAGCTCAGTCTGTGTGGGAGTGGGGCTGTTTAAATTTTTTTCTGCAGGCTTAATTCTCATTTGCTGTAGTTGATAGCTTGCCTCTTCAAAATATTTTTTTAATGGGAAGAATGAGCTGTGGAAGATCTTCCACACAATCTGTACACTTGCCCTTCAAATGGAAATTTTTAAATAAGCCTCTCTGTCATGTCCCGATTCAGAAAAGCATCTCGGCGCATGCTTAAGATCTGTATCCTGATGGACAGTGATATTTTAAGCTTGTGCTTTAGTTCTGTGGTTGAATACAGCTGCTTTCCTGAACTGGTGCCTTCATGGCTATGCCTCCTAAAACCTACTGCCTGGAATTACAGGTCTTATGGACCAGTTGTACTACCTAGAATTACAGGTCTTGCGTACCAGTTGTACTAGGGTAATCATGGTCAGCAGTTAATAGGTAGGGCGATACGTCTTTACTTGAAGGTGATTATTCTTATTAAAAAAAAGAGATCTGTATACCAGAAGTTGCTGTTTCCCTGGTAAGTATCTCTTCTCATACTGTTACTAAGATTTTCTTAAGAGTTGGTTGAAAAGAAAGCTGTAGACATTTTTGGATCTGTACACTTAAAATCATTATAGACAGGGTATAGGTCTAAATCCGAGTGAAACCAAAACTCTCCTCAGCATGCCGGTGGTGGTATTTTTTTGCGGGTGGGGAGGCTGATGGGGAAGGTTGGGTGGGGAGAGGGTGTGTATGTTATATATAGCGAAAGGGAGTTAAGAGCATTCCCCTTCCCTGATGTACTCTAAAACGTCAGTGTGAGCTGTTTGCACAGATCATTTCAGGTACTTCACCTTGCTTTAGCATTGAGTTGGAGGGAGAAAAGGAAAATAAGTGGGCAAATACTGCTTTTCTGAAAGCAGGCTGATAAAGCCAGGAGACTAGGTTACTTGTTGGAGACAATGAAGAGGAAAAGAAATAATTGTTTCAGACGTTGTCGTAACTCGCTATTAAATACCATTGTTTTTTCGTTAAAGTCGATTTCTAAAGTAACGAGACTTTTTACCCTGCCTCCTGCCAATCAAAGACAAAAACCTCAAACCCGGAATACCCCCGGTACGATGCTACAAACGAAGTATTCTTTGGGCTCGCGGTTGCTAAGTCAGCTGTGTGGGGTTAGATTATGGCAGCCTGGAGCTGGTCAAAGTGGACTGTAAGCATGGCTTTGATTTTTCAAGCCGTATCTTACCACTGCACTGTCTGCAGGACATAAAGATGATATGTTGCCTGATCTACTGGATAGGAGAGCACACTGTTGTCCTATGCATCCTTTACACTCCCTGTGGTTTCTTCCACCTCCCACATGCGCACGGTTTTACTTCTCCGTTAATGGGTTGGGCAAACACACTTGTGAATGAATGTCTGGTACCGTGCTGTTGTCATTGCGTTGGCTATGAAATACACTGAAAGAAATTGGGAAGGAAATGACCTTTCTTTTTTATGCGAATGTTTCACTGCTGTACACGCTGTCTTTTGAGGGAGGGAGAAAGGGGAAGAAGCTTGTTTTGACAAGTCAAGACTTGTTTTTATTTTATGGTCTGTGTGATGGAAACCTACAGTTCTCTGCTGCTCGAAGCCGTTTTCAGACAGTGAACTGCAAGCAGCATAGTAGTAAGTTTGAGTTGCCAAAAGGTGTATTGAGATGCTGTTGCATTTATTCCACGTAATACCATTATATGTTTTCCCTTAACAGTTTTCTGTGTATGTTTCCCAGGTATTTGTCCTGTATATACGTTTCTAGTTTGGGAAAAGGGAGTTGAGTTACTTTCGCGTGTTTGTAAGAAAGCCTCTTGGTTTAAATATGCTCATTCAAGGAGTGGTTTCTTTTATAAGAGAAACTTCTTAAGTTAAAAAAAAAAAAGGCAGGGTGGGAGGAGTCAGGAGTTGAACTGGAATAGCTGTAGCAGGAGAGTCCTTCTAAGGAAGCATCCAGTATAAGACCCTGTGTATGCACACATGTGTCTGGTTTTAATTAGTGTAAGTAGTTGGGACTTTCTGCTAACCCAAGTTTACATTCCTAATGTTTGGTTCTGAACTGTGAAATGCAGAGAGAAAAGCTGTGCTTTCATCTGAAAAAAATGTTAACTGGTGTAGCTGCCCTCATGCCCATTTCTCAGGTGAAATTAGAAATAGAGCACAAATACACTTGGTAGGCTACGGACAATCTCTCAGTTGAAGGGAAGATGGATTAACTATTTATAGAAAATATGCGTATCAGCATCTCTTAGCTAATCATTTACGTCACGTTGGATGTTCACAGTGAAGAATGCAAGGCTGACTTGAGAGTCCAAGGTATGGTCTCTTAGCAAAAAGATGCAGACATACCTCCGTTTGTATTTCATAATTCAGTTCTTGAGGAGTATGTTTTTATTTTTGTCAGTGACAGGTGATTTTGTTAGGGGCACTTCTGCCAAATATAAAATCAGTGCCTCTTGCATGTAGTGGGATCAGCCTGATGTATCCCATTAAGAATAATTTACGGTGCCATCCTGCTTGTATAATTTAGAGTAGAACCCCACAGAAGTGTAAATAGAGATAGTATATTGAAGTTCTAAATAACACGTTTCGAATTCAGAAACAGTCATTGAATATATGATGTAAGCGTTTTATTTTCTTTAATACATAGTTACAGCAAAAATGACTTGAAGTATACGTTTTGTAGACAAAGCGTAAATGTTGCTGTATATGTGCTAATTGTGACCAAGTTTTACATTCTCATTCTAGTCTGGTTTTTACAATAAAATTAATTTTACAAAAAACCCTTTTCTATTTTTATGTACTGACATATGCAATAAATTGATACGTTTAAAGTGCTGTTAATGTCTTACTCTAGTTTGTGGCCTGTCTTCAGTGTGTGCGCAGGGGTAGTTTTGTGTGCGTGGTAACCGATCCACGTCAAGGCATTGTTTTCCCTTACTCAAAACAGAGCCCGTGGAGTAGACGCCCGTGTTGTTAGTTGCAGTGGGTGTGGAAAGCTATTACAGCAGGGGAAAACTATACTGCAAATTCCTTTTTCTAAGCTTTTTCCCATAACCTCACTTCGGGGAAGTGTTAACAAGTAAAACTGATTGTGCGGTAGTCCTGCATCGCTTTCTAGCATTCTGCGTTTGACAGCTGCTCTGGTGTCTGCGGGACTGAGAGACATGCTAAATATTATTATGCCACTTAGGAATTATTTTTAAGTGTTTCTGACTAGTTTTACCACCTGTTGCTGGTAATACTTGAGCAACCTGGTCTAGTGGAAGGTGTCCCAGCCCATGGCGGGGAGGTTGGAACTAGACGGTCTTTAAGGTCCCTTCCAACCTCAACCTTTCTGTGATTCTATGGTAATACTTTAAACATCAATTTTTAATGCTGTAATGCCACTCCAGCAGGTTTATAGTTCATTCACGTAGTTGCAGTGGGATGCTTGGGAAGCAGCTCTACTTTCTTACAGAGAAATGCATAACTAAGCTTCTGTCACCTCTGCTCTCCTCCTGCGTGGCTCATGTGAAATACCCAGAAAACAAGGATTTAACACTGGGTTTTCTAAAGCTGCAGAATGTGTGTCCTGTCTTGGATTACTGCAAGCTTTATAGTGCAGTTTTAACAAAATATCTAGAAAATGAATAGGGGTGTGGGTGATATGTTTTTGACACTTTATTCACGATGCTTATTAATCTTGAATGGCAAAAGAAAAGGTATTTCAAATTCTTGAAGCAATGAAAGTGAAGGAGCAACTGAGATTGGGGTATTTCAGGTGAATGTGGCCGTTCTGGAATGGAAAGCAAGTTGCTGCCGTCTGAACTATGTCACTAAACCTTACTTGTGCTGTGCTGCTCTGAAGAGTACAAGACTTGCACTTGCTTTTATTTCTTAGAAAATTGATAAGCAGTGGGTCTACAAAGTGCAACAGAAACTGTGCCCTGGAATGTCTCATGATGTTGTTATATTCATTTGCTTGGAGGATATGTTTGGGCCTTCGTATCAGGTAGGCAGAGGTAAAATAAAGTGTTGAATTTCAGAATTTGAAAGTAGTGCTTAAGACATAATAAAGATTCATAAGGGTATATGAACATTTAAACTAAAATTCTAGAAGTGAAACCTAAACCAAGGGCAGGGGACTTGCTGCCTGTTAAAAGATAAAGTGGAGGTAGGTAAGGTTTTGAGAAAATACTGAAACATTGGCTAAACAAAAAAAATACGTGCTCTGAAGACCTTGAACATGCCCAAGCTTTAGATCTCCTGTTGGACTCTGTTCTGGGTCTTCATTTTAGACGTTTTGCAGAGTTCTGTCTCTGTAAGTAGATAAGGAAGATAACACTGGATATTTTGGAAATGTTCTGGAACGTTTGGAAAGGTTCTGAAAATGTTTTGAAAACCGTAATGTGATTAATTTGTTATGCTCCAGCCCGGGTAGGGACACGATAACTCTCCTGTGTCTTAAAAACCAGCTATTTTTCTTCCTCTGAAAGGCAGTGCAGCATCAGAGCAGACCTGGTTTTAATGTACTACAGAACACGGTTTCACTCGTAATAACTGGCGATACATCTTCAATAATCTCGAGCGACGAGCTGAATCATGCAGGACTGCAAGGTGGCTGACACAAAACGTGTGTTCGCATACCACGTTCGCAGAGATGTTGCCTCCAGTTTTTGTCGAGCAACCGAGAAGCGGATTTTGCTGCTTGGAGTTTGGAAGGAAAGGAAGTTCTACAGCTGTTTTGCATTATGCTTACGTCTGGTGTGGACTAATTATTTACAAAAATTCAAAGGGAAAGGTCAGGCAGAGAACCCTTCCCTTTCTGTCCTGGAGGGCTTAGATACAGCTGTGAAGAAATAATGCTGTGATTTGAAAATCCTTGGATCCCTGTCTTATGCCCCCTACTAAAGGTCCACAGCCTGGAGCAGCAGAAGAGCAGCCACTCCCACACGAGGGGACATGGCTCCTTGTTTGTTTTGCTACCAGACAAATGCATTTCTAGCCCATCCATGCAAAATCGGTCGAGTTGACTCGTGTCGAAGAGGTGGAGAAAGGCAATACTCCGCGGTGTTGGATAGCCAGTGAGACTCTTAAGAGGAGTGAGCTACAGCTGTATGAGAGCGCTCCTTTATCCCTGTGCAGTAAGGAGGAATGGCTATAACATTGTGGGGATGGAGGGTGGTGGGGGGAAGGAAAGGAGGCTGGCATTAAGCTGCTGTACTGTAAAAGTCTTGTGTCTTCTTTCTGTTTTTTTTTTTTCTATTAACATTTTACGTTTCTTGCTAGTTCTGTTGCGTACTTTGAGAGACACCTATGCTAATTGCTTTTCCTTCCTGTGCCATTTCCTATTCTCTTTGAAAGCACTGTAATAACCACGTAAAACCTAACGGTGGCTAAAAGTCAGATGTATGTTTACTTTGTGTAGTATGCATGCCAGATTTGGACCCAAATTGCCTAGATAGCTAGAGAAATAAAGTCTTAAGGAATAAATCAAGAATGGCAGATCTAAAGTGTGCAGAGACACTCGTGTTATCCTAAGCAATTTTGAAATTAGGAGGCGAGGAGAAAAGAATGCCTTTTTTGCCTCAGAAAAATGTTGTAGGTTTTTTTTTTTTTTTAATAAGGAAATATATCAAATAAGGCCATAACAGTTTGTGTAACACATCCTCTACTAGGTATTCAACAGCTTCCTGAAATTTTAGGTAATAGGAGCACAATATCCACAAATAAGAGTGATTTTTGGATCCATATGTGGGACAGGAACTTACCTGGGTTTGTTACTGTGTATATTGCAGTTAATGGCTGAAAGAACAAACTCATAGAATCATAGAATGTTTTTTGTTAGAAGGGACCTTGAAGATCATTAAGTGTCCTTGAAAGGAATGTGTACTATTTCAGAGGGCTGTTAGTGACTACTCTTAATACATATATCTGTAGTGACAGAAAACTGTCGTACAGGATTTATTCTGATCTCCTCCAAAACAGTCCATCCATTTTGTTCATTTTCAGAAAGGACTTGAAATTATGTTAAAATGGAATCTTTGCTTATTCGTTGCTCCTCTATCTGTTCTGCACTGTCTTATGTAGAAAGGCAAGCTATCGTGGCCTCTTTCTTTTTGTAACAACCACAGGGACCAGCTCCATTTTGTGGCCACTTCAGAAGTAAAACAACTTCTAGTATGGCCATCGACAGTTGCCAGGATCTCTGGGTTGCAGCATCTGCACAACCTCCCTTTTAAAACAGAACATTTGTTTTTAAGTTGACTTCTACGTTCCTTCAGTAACTTGGGTTTTTAGCTAAGTCTTTATATTCAGATAGTCTGTTTCTCTTTTGTACGTTAAACTTCATTATGGGATTTTCCTTCCCTCACAGTAGATGCTTTTGTGGTTAAAGTACAGTAGTGGATTTCAGGAAATGAAGAGTTCAGTTTCTGGTTGAACCACAAATTTCCTGTGTGATTGCTTACTATCTCTGCCTTGGTTCTCCGCAGATGTAGTGATGATGTCTTATAACTTTGCAAGTTAGCAGGTCCCATCTTGATCATTTAATCTGATGCTCTGCATAATGGAAATTAAAAAAAAAAAAAAATTGCTTGCAGAAATTACAGGCTTTGCTTCTGCTGGAACATCTTGGAAGGATTAACCTGCCTTGATTTTGTTCAAGAATCCATTTTCCCTAGTGAAATATTCTCACCATTAAGAGTCTTCAGAGTTTTGGGTTTGTTTCAGTTTTGTTTTGTTTTGGGGTTTTATTAATTCTTACTTTGAGTTTTACCTAGAAGTTTTCTCTTTTTCCCAGAAGTAAAGACTTGGTGAAGTAAAATTCTTAGACTAGCCAAGGAATTTCTTCGTAGTTATCCCTGGCTAAATTTAAAGGGGTCCCTTAGTCAGTCAACCTGAGCATTCAACATAGCTCATTCGTTGGGTTAAGACACTAAACGGTTGGATTCACTGTGTGTGCATGCATCAGCTGTACTGTGCATGCAGAATAGAATCATAGAATCATAGAATCATAGAATCGTTTGTGTTAGAAGGCACCTTAAAGACCATCTAGTTCCACCCCCCCTGCCATGGGCAGGGACACCTTGCACTAGACCAGGTTGCTCAAAGCCGCATCCAGCCTGGCCTTGAACACTTCCAGGGATGGGGCATCCACAGCTTCTCTGGGCAACCTGTTCCAGTGCCTCACCACCCTCTATGTGAATGTGTCCTATTCACATTTAACTTGAATATACTGAATTTGGACAAAGGGGAGGCATAAAGCAACTAAGATCCACCTGTGACTGTAGAAAAAAGTTGGGCTGTCTTCTCATTACTGTATGAGGCAAGAGAAGTACAGTTATATCGCAATATCACATTCTGGAGTTGGTCATGGCAAAAATTTCAGCATTATTTTAATTATTAAAAATTATGTCAGCAAACATGGAAGCTGAAAATGCTTTAGTTTGTAAGAAATTGAGCTGTTGGGACCATGTTTTCAGAATACCTTTATTATAAGGGTTTATTCCTACTTGCTTCCAGGGTTACATTGTCAGGACTGGGTTTCTACAGTTTAATGCAGTGTCATTTTACTTCCTAGAAATAGTTTGGGAAAACTCTGCTTTTAATAGGGCTTGAAGTGGTTGCTTGTTGCCCTAAGGTTTTACTGCAGTCATGTGTAGCATAGCATGTGTCTTGAGCCAAAACCAGTTAGTATGGTACAAACTTTTGCCAATGTGTTTTCAGAGAAGCAGGCCAGTAGAAGCAAGCTGCTAACCACAAACTGAATACCCTTTCTGTGATGAGTTCTTTAGGCCTCTTATATTCATTCTGGATTTTTGTTCTGAACCCTTTTCACTGTTCTGTTTTGGCAGTCATAGCTACATGCAGTCAGTTTTGTCAAGATAAAAGCATGGTTACTGTTACCTCTTATTTTTGCTTAATATTTTGCGCCAGCATATATATCTAAATATTACAATTCTGTTTCCACAAGGAAGTGCCACTGAGAGCTCATGTTCAGGTGGACTCAACGCCCTCCCAGTCACGCTGATGGAAGGCTAATCTGAGCACTCCTCAGTCCTCTTCAGTCATTAGTTTAAAATGCAGAAGAAATGGCACGTGTTTCAATCTTACTGACTTTGCTTTAAGCAGGTTAAGGACTACCTTGCAGCTCTGACAATGCGAGGAATCACATCGACTCCACACTCGAGGCTCTGCAACTAGCATGGGTGGGGAGGTGTGTGTATGTGTGATTGGTTGGTTGGTTGGTTGGCTTTTAAGTCATTTTTCTGAGATTTTACTTTAATGCAGTTAGTAGTCTGCTATTTACTGAAGCTTCATTTGATTCTGTTAAAATGGAAGTTGTTCAACTAAGCAGGCAATTCATGGGGTTTTTTTGTGATTGATCTCTCACTGACATTATTTATTATTTCACTGTGCTTTCATCATCACAAAAGTTGTCTTAAACCATATTTTCTTTCACATCACTTAACTGCTTATAAAGCTATAGAACAAGACAAGGTTGCAACAGAGTGATCCCTTTAATATTCAGCTAGAAATACCTGTTAAATTTAACAATTTGCTGTGTGTGGGCTGTTCTGATTTTCCTCATCTCCCCTATGAAATACTCATTTATCAGAATGATAAGGAAGACAAAGCCAGATGCATTCATTACAGAAATCCCCTCTGTCACCACAATTATTTTGGCAGCCCAAATAATGACCCCATTTAAAGAAAGTGTGGAGGCTGGGAGCAGCCTGTGTTCTCTAAAAGTGACTAGAGTGATGCTAATTATATACCTGTCTGCTATTTTCTTATATGTTAATGACCACAGAGACCTCATCGGCCATTTGTTTCTCAGTATTCCTGGATAACTAGTTATAACTTTCATTCTCTCCCTTGTTTTCATGTTCTTAAATAGCACTTCTCTTCCAATTATGTTATTTTCGGAACACAGTCAGTACTAGGCTGCTAATGTTCTGCAGTGTAGTGATAGTTCAAGGCATGTCTGCTAAGTTCTAGTAATTGCTTAATTTGTTAAAAAAAAAATCTACCTTAGTCATCTTAAATTTCCTTCAAAATGCAGCCCCATTTACACCTTAACTTAGTCATGAAAATAAGTGCAGAAATGGTATGGTATTCTGCTCTAATTCCACCCTGCACTGATTGCTGTATCATTTCTCACAGTATGTAGGTGCCTTCTAAGGGCATGTTAAGATACGTTGTGTATTCTTTTTTCCTCTGCATTTAGGAAAATAATTACTTGTCTGTGCAGGATATTGAGTGGTTGCTAGAGGTGGCAAAGTGAGGAAGAGAGTACCTTGCATCACACTGGAGGTTGGTGAAGCTTATGATAATGCTCTATTTCTCATAGTCTGAAGAAATAGAAGTGTGAGAGGCTGCGGAAGTTGTTACTCTATTGTTGCTCCTTCTTTCTTCTCCTTCCCAACAGAATCGACTTGATCTGAACTATTCTGAAAAGTGTTGCCATCAGGATTCATTACAGACAGACCTGTAAAAATTCTCTCTTGTAAAGATAAAGTTTACTTACATGGTAAAAACATTCAGATTCCGGGGGAGGAGAGGGTTGACCTGGTGATTTTAGCCCTGCTTGCGATGCTTTTTAACCTTTTTTCTGTCCCAGACTGCTGAAACTGTTAACAAAGGAGTAAAAGTTTAACTTTGTTTGAGAAGACAATACAAAAAGCATAGAAACATGTTTGGGATATTTAAGTAACCTTGGTGATGCAGAGAAAAAGGCATTCCCAATGTAGGGTTGTAAGATGAAAGGACTAGTAAAATCTTAAAAATATGACCTTAAGCCAGACACTCAGGATTCACTTGAAAAACTGAAGTGTGCATATCTGAAGTTCTGGGTTGTTGTTTTTTTTTTTAAATTCTCAATGTTACTTTCCTGCTATACCCCTCTGCCCTTTCCCCCTCAGCTGTTATTTTCCCCTCTTATTCTTTCCTATCCTCCACTTTTCACCCCCCACCCCCCGCCAAGTTGCCCCTCCCCACTTCTCTGTGTCCCCTTTTGCATTCATCCATGTCCTTGAATTCAGTAGAGAAACCATATTCATTAGATAAGTTTAATAAAATGTCATCCCTTGTTAAGTTAGTATGATCAACTGAACTGCAGAATCTGCAACTTCATACAGCTGAGAGACGAGTAATTAGTTACTCATACCTGGGAATATTTTTCACTATAGTGTTAAGGAAGCCACAACAATTTTTGTTTGAATAGGTTGTCCCCTCTGCAGGCATAGAGGCACTTTGGATATGAGTATATATATATTAATATATATCATGTATATACGCAGTACATCTTTATACCTACACCCACACAGAGGCCCACGCAATGTCACACGTATATGTCTTTTGCTGCCAGGAAACTTCACATTGTTTCTGTGCTTCTAGATAAGGCTCTAAATTACCAGTGGTACCGGCTGTGCATAAATTTAAAGATAATGGGAAACGGTAATAGCAAGCTGCCACATAAATAAATAGTTGAAAGTGAAAGGAGGAAGGTAGATTGAGCAAGCAGTTCATGAGAAAGTATTCATTTCCAAAATGCAGCACAGAAAGAAGAAAACTAGACGGAGACTGAATCTTAGACCTTTACTCTGTACATTAAGTTTAATGGTTCTATCAACGGCTTCATATGACAGGAAATGATCTGGGCGTTTTGTTCACTTATTCTGGATGCCCTTAGTTTCAGAGAGCAACTGGTAACATGGATTGCACCTCGGAAGGGGACAGCTGAACTCTCCCTCTGGCTTTAGTGAGGAAAGAGCAGCGATGAAATCCGTGGACTGTGTGCACGTCATCCAACAGAAGGATACCGCCTCCTCTCCCTCTGCCCCCCCTGGTGCTGCTTCGGGCACCGCGGGACTTTTTTCTGTCACATTCCTGTGGCTTGCAATGCTCCTGTCCTCTTGTCTTGCAGCAGTGTCTCTTTACCATGTTATCACTCTGAAAACAGAACTAGAAGCTCTGCGCAGCAAGCTGATCTACAGGGTCCAGGCAAGGTCTCCGCTAGACCGGCCACCCGTGTCCCCTGATGAAAATAAAGCGGGTACCCCTGTTTCTTCCTTCCTGCAGGTGTCTGCAGCTGGCACCAGGCAGGTAAGCTGGAGGGGTGGTTTTCGGCTTGCAGGGGATGAGCAAAGGCGAGACTGCTTTCACCGACTGTCGTTTCTCCCCGTTAGGAGAACAGGCTTCCTGGTCCTGGCGCAGCTGAAAGCTTCCACAGGGAAATCTGGAACGAGAGCAGAAACAGGGGGAGACGGTCTGTTGTCCACACAGAAGAAACAGGTAAATAGCACCTGGTGGAGTGGGTCAGGATGCCACAGTTGGATACTGTCTTGGGCAAAGCAGACTCATATCTTCTCCTGTCAGCTCATCCCTTCAGCATTTTTACAATTATTGCTGAATGGATGGTGTTGACTGCAGGTGTGTTCTCTTCATGGTTCCCATACTGTTTAAGGTACCATATACTCATGCTATCTGCAAGCTGAACTTTGAATGTTAGATCCCGAATCTGCTTCTTGTAACAAAGGTATTTCTCGATGATGAGGTAGAGTTGGGTAAGGCAACTTTGGGTTCTTCAGACTGTAAATTGCTTAATACAAAATCCATCATTCTCGGTTCAGGGTAATGTCTCACTTGTTTCTCTCTGATCAATATTAGGGAGGGAAAGCTATTATTAAAAATGCTAAGTCATTTTGCTGGGAAAACATGCTCATCCTAAAAGAGAGAAGTAACAAGAAAGCTTCTTAACTTAAGGGAAGTAGGAGCTTTCAAAGAGAAAGGCTGGTTTGTACCTGTCAAAAGTGGCAGACTACAAGGAATTCAGAGGTTTAGTGTCATTTCTGCATTAAAAAAATCCTTTGATCTACTTAGCAAAATCAATAAAGGCATGCCTATCTAATAAGATTTTTTTTTTTATCATGGCCTTTTTAAAAGGTGCTGCAGAGAACACTTAAGGCTGTGCTCCGTGAAAGACATCTGATGTCATTATAATGTTGGAATATCAATGGGATAATTTGTTTCATTCGGGGATAAAATGCCTAATTTGTTATTATTTTCTTTTTCCAAACACAATTATGCCTGATATGATGAAATACATAATTTTATTATAAAAGTTTACATGCATACTCTAATTACACCAATTAACTAAAAATGTTCCGGAGTTGCTAAAATGGTTCAATCCTCCTATGAAAATTTCTAGATTATTTTCACCAGTGAAAGCTGGTGTCTTAAATTATTAATACGTCAAGTTAAAATGTAGTAATTTGTAGGTGAAGACTAACTCAGACTTTGCTTAAAATGTGCTTTTGATTGACTAATTAATGTGAAACATATTTCTTTTAAGCTTCAGCAAGCAAAATAAAATTTCAGTTGTAGAGTATAATCACTCTACTTACCTCCAAGCCTCTCAAAAGAGTATGCATTTAGGACATCACCCAAAATCTGTAGATTTAAATGGGGTTTATTCTATTTCATTAGTAAGCTTTGGTTCAGAGTCTTGGATAAGAGTGATTTCACAAGAAAGACTGAGGACAAGATTGCTTAAATTGTATTTCTTGTAGCCTGTTTCCTATTCACAGGAGCCACAAAGTTTCTCTGCTCTCCCCACCCTAGCACCTCCCAAACAAAAACTGTTCATCTTTTATACCTAAATCACAAATATCTTAAAAAATAAGGAGGCATGTCTTTTTTTGAAATGAATGTTATAGCATCAGTAGTTTGCAAGTTACTCAGCTCCCTTCACAGTAGCTTTCATCTTTATTCTTATTGCGATCTGAGGGTGTATGTGGGATAGGAGGTTTTGGGGCTCCTCAGCTGTGCTGCTGGCAGACATGAGATTCTTCTCATCAGGTGAACCTTTGATTATCTATATATAACCTTTGATTATACCTATTTATCTTTCTTCACACAAAATTCCAATTAAGCTACTTATTTCTGTGTGCTTTTTTCTAAAGATACAGCTGGCTTTAAAATGGTTTAGGCCAGATAACAGAAAGCACAGTATATGAACACATTTAAAAGGGAAAAGCTGCATAGGTTGACATACTACAAAAGTGCTTCCTAAAGTAATTTTTTTGTATATAAAAAAGAAAAAAAGTAAAATACAAATCTTGCATTTGTATAACAGGTCATCTGATAGACCATGTTACCTTTCTGCTTGCTCTAATTACAAGAAATTAAACTTGTCAGAGTTCAGCAAGATGTTAGGTCTGTCAGATCAGACTTTACTGATGACCATGAACCTACTAACCAACGTTAAATTTTAGCTTAGCAGGGTGAGTGAAATAAAAGGACGTGGTGTTGTTCATGGTGCTGAATCCTGTCAGTTACTTGGTCAGGTACACACAATTACTAGCCCTGCCTTCCGATCTTCTCGCATCTGTTTCTGAGTACTGGAATCCAGGCAGCCCCCAAACCACCCTGCAGATGCACTGCACTTATTCTGGTGCAAATGCAGATAAATTAAGGTATTGAGTGAGGTGCCTTGTTCTTGTCCTATTTCTGTTTGCTTCGACAAGGTCTCACAGTAGAGTCTGTTCTCATCATTAATTGCTGACCCATAATTTTACTTTAACATGGACCAATTCCTTAGACAGTGAATACCTGAAAATAGTCACTGGTATAGAATTGCTACTCAGCAGAAGTAAACAAAATAATGGTTCTGGATCTTATAAATAAAGTTGTGTCTTGATTCTGCTTTCTTTTTAAACTTTAATTATTATTTTCCAGAAATGGATGCCCTGGGCTTCTTTTTAGGCCCAGCACAGTCCTTCTTAAACACATGACAATTCCTTTTTTTTTTTTTCTGTTGGTTTGATGTTGTGTGCATAAAACTGACCGCGAATTAGAATTTTAATTTAAATGACAACTGAAAGAAAATGGATCTAACATAATGTTGTCCTTTCATATTTTTATGGGGTATGCATTTTTCTGTGTTCATGCATAAAACTTAGTCATCGGTAGTTATATGTACATTTTGTGTCTTGAGAAAATTTCCAGCTCAAGTAAGTTGAAGAGATGAGTTTCAGGCATCAATTCCAAATACAGCTGTATGGTTAGCAGTCAAAACCAGAGTTCTTGATACAGTGAATAGGAGTTAATGAGTGGTTTTAAACGGTACATATTATTAATACGCCAGCAGCTAGATCATCTAACCCATTTGGGCAAATGTCATATCAGGACATATAAGAAGAGATTTTTTTTAATTTGTCTTTCTTTTTATAAGTTTTGCCTGTAGAGGAAATTGCTACCCAGCAAAAATCTCTCCTGAATTTTATACCTTGGTCACAAAAATTGGTTGCCTTGCATGCATGTTTCCCTCTAAGATGTATGTGTGCTTGAGTCCAGGAACAAGATACAAGTTCCATTATGTAAGGCAGTTCAATGTACAAATGTCAGGTTTCATTTACATGTTCTCTGTGCCTCGTTCTGATTGTTATTGGGGGATTCTGATTCCCATGGTCAACTAGGGAGGGAGCATCAGGCCTTCTGTAAACTCAGATTCAGGCAATGTTCTGCTGCAATCAGATTGGAGCACCCATGGACTATATTTATTTTGGTGTATTGAAGTTATCCATCTCTCCATTGCATGTATGGAGGGAACTCAGGAGAAATTCCAAGTAATTCCACAAAGGAGTGGAACAGGCTAACCAGCCATGTGACCTGGCAAAGTTGGTTTTTTTTTTTTCACTAGTGGTTCCCAGGTTCTACCCCAATACCACTTGTGTCCATGAGAAATAACTATTACCATGCAAGCGTGTAAGTTGTAAGAATTTTACCATTGTTCTTGGTATAATTGTCTTACTGGCAAATTGGTACATTTACTGGTTAGAAGTGTTTTGACTCTGCGTGGTGTTGGTTTAGATCTCGGTGACAGAGGGGATACCGAGAACTTTTACAAGTGAAACTTGACTTCAGCGATCTTTGAATGAAGAAACCTGACCTTTTGTTACTAGTCTAAACAAATGCCACATATAAAATTCCCTCACCACATATTCAAAATACTTCTTATTTTATTATCTGAAGAGGGGAAATATGAGTTCCTTTAATTAAAAAAATAAAAAAAGGCGTACTTCTTGTAAAGATATGTTATTCTTTTTTGTTTCTGCTGACAACAGGCTCTCTCAAAAGGAAGTAGGCCCTGCTGTGCGAAAGGGTAGAAAATTACTTGATACAATGCTTGCAATTTTACGTGAACAATTCCACTTAATGAATGAATGAACATTACATATTATGCAGAACATTGTGCAATCAAAAATAAGCTCTACTTATTACAAACAATATTCTGCTTTATACTGTATAATAGTCTACATATAGTATTTTTAATTATTATTAAATTATTTCCTTGTTATTCTGATTGTAACATGTTACTGATAATTCTGTTAAGGTCAAATAATGCTGCCAATACCTTGAAGATATTTACTAGATCTGAGTAATATCTGTAATTATGACCAAGCCATTTTAATGCAGGGACCGATTTAATCCATTATTAATGTCATATAAAGACTTCTTAATTTAAAAGCACCAAATTAACCAGTCTCTAAAAAAGCACAAGCAAAAAATAAAAGATCTCTTTTGATGAGAAATGAAGATGGTAAAGGAAGAAGAACTGCAAATTGTTCAAGAATTTATAAACTGAGTGATCTAGTGTTTAAGTATGTTTCAGGAAGTCTATAGAGAACAGATCTAGACCAAAAAAGGAACCTTAATAAGCAGGTCTGGTTTTTTAAGTTCAGGTTTTTCGCTTGTTTTTATTTCAGCAAAAACTGAGATGTCTCAGGCCTCAGATATCGAAACTTAAAAATTTATGCATGAGTTCACAGATAGCAAACTTGAAATTTTGTTTGGATGGATTATGGAGTTAGACTGCAAAATATTAAAATGATAATGCAAGTGAAATAATACAGAAGATAGCATGGGAGGGCAAATTTCACTTTACCAACTACTATCAGGTCTTAAATCATGCAGATACGCAGAAGGCTGTGTTCCTATCCTGCTGCAAAAGTTAGCTTCTTTCTTTTTTTTTTTTTTAAATTGTGGTTACATTGCTCAACCGGTGGAGAACACATCCCTTCATGTGCTGGCTGTGGTTTATAGAGGCATCTGGAGTCACTAACTTCTTCAGAATTGGCTGTTCTGTTCATGGAATTCTGAAATGTTCTCCCCGCCCACATCCCACAGAGTGGTTAAAATCAGGGAAAAAAAAATAAAGTGCTCATCATAGAAAAGCTATTATATGAAGTCTCAAGACGATGAGGCACACTTTGTTGTTCTAGATACAGTTTTATACAGGTAGACCTCATGGTGACACACAGTCTATATATTTTTACACATCTTTAAGACATGTTTTACAAATCCTGTGTTCTCCTTGCATTATTAATTATACAGCAATGCACTAGACTACAAACCTGATGCTCAGGTTTGATTTACACTGGGCTTAAGGGCATTCAGGTAGAGCTTTTGATTTATTCTGCTCACTACTGATAGTGACTATTCAACCTGCATTTTGTAATGTATGCATTCTTGATACTATACTGCTGGCAAAATTTGGGTCTTTCTTGGAATAGAATTGCTAACATTTCTTAACAATGTTAACTTTTAATTTAAAAAAACCTTATAATTTACCCAGAAAATATACTCTGTATATCCCTATCTTCTCCTTAATAGCCGTGTTGTTTGCTCTGAATTTGTTTCAATGGATTACTTAATTTTAAGCTTGTAAGTAGTTCCACTGAAGTCAAAGTGAAGTGCTTGTATATACTGGAAATAGTTATGTGTCAGCCTTGGCTTCTGAAAATTTTTGTGAAGCATTTTGTTGTTCAAACCCTCAAACACTTTTTTAGACATTATTTGTCCTTTGCGGCTTTAGGTAAAACGATCTAATGTGCTAATTTCTGTTCTCTTCACTGTCATGAATGATACTGCTGTATCCATATTTATCCATGAAGAGCAAGCTTATTGTATTCTGTGGAGCCTTATTTCTATCTGCACACTGTATAAAAAGAAACAGGGTTTTTTTAGAGAATATATGTAGATTTGATATGTGTAGAATTAAGGAGAGTTGGTTTGTGTTTTAAAAAGATGGAAAAGATCTCCAACTGTACTGAACTTGATGATTTTAGTTACCATGTAGCATTTCTCAGCAATAATGATGACTAGTATTTCAATGCTGTAAACTACTGAAACATAAATCCGGACTTCCAAACTGTGAATCGAAATGGTTTCAAGAATGTCAATCAAGTGTGCAGAGCAGGTTTAACAGGAGTTGCTAAAGTGACCGTAACTTTCACTGCTTGTGGACACTACTCTATGGTACCCAGCTGGTTAGTGTGAATCATAACAAATCTTTTCTTGCTTGGTTAGTGGAAAGTCCAGTGGCCACATTAGTAGGATCTTTTAAAAGCAGGAATTAAAGTTTTGATTTAGCTTACTGAAATACTGGGAAATCAGCAATTTCCATTCACTAGGAAGACACTTTGTTCCAAAGGAGAGTGAATGTGAAATAAATTGCCTGATGTGCTTTGTTGTGTGACTCCAGAAAATCACATTTTGATTTTATTTGGAAGCTGCTTTTTCAGAAAATTCTGTCACTCCCAAGTAGGATACAAAAGTTACTCCAGTATAATAACTTCTTTGATTTCACGTTGGCTTGGTTTTTCTATTCATTATCAGAAGGCAAGGATTTTAGTTGCCTTTAAATTCTTGGCTTGGAAATCTATGGATTTTTATCGCATTATTGATGAGTATGGCTATAACTCAAGAACACGTTCCAGTGTCGGAGATGGGAACTTTCAGGATAGCACTGCTGCTAACGTAAGTAGGGCTCATGGGTTGTGTGGTCCTTGTGACACTGGAACATTCCCAGACCTGTGCTTGAATCTTTGTCCACTGCCAGTTGGCACCACTGAGCGCTGATGAGCATCCAGCCCTCTTCTCTTATTTTGTCAGGGCCCCTTGGAAATGAAACTTAGATAAAGAGAGAGGCTGTGTTCTACTCAGATCCTCTCCTGACATCCTCTCCCTACCTGCCGTGCAGGGAGAGGTTTGTGTGCTGGTTGCACACGTGGGTACCACTGGCAGAAGCAGAAACAGGATCCCATGCAGTAGGGCACTTCCCATTATAGCAAGAGTGGCCAAATCTGAGCCACAGCCTTCTTACCTGAAAAATGGTAAACAAAAGTGGAGATTCAGCAATCTACGGCAGAATTTTTCTTCTCTTGACTCCTAGTGAATTCATTTGGTTTCTGGCAAGTGCAGTAACTCTTTCTACTCTGTTTTCTAATCTTCAAAGTAGCACTAGAACCAGATGTTTTCATTAAAATCTGCTCTAAGCAAATGTAATTATTCTTATTTTCTTTTATCCTGTTCCCTGACATTTATGCTTAGCAAATTTTTTACAAGATCTTCGTTCCACTTGCAAGCCTATATTTTAACATACCGCAATGTTTTTTCTCTGATCAAAATCCTGGTTTCTCATTACTGTTCCCAGCCTCTACAGTTTTGAGTAACACATCAGTTTTGACAGACACTAATCTATTTGTTTAGTGTGCATTAATTTGCTAACAGTCATGTCTGTATTTTCCCCCATAGTCTCAGTATAGGTTGATTGAATGTGGGTATCTGAAAACATTCAAAGTACATATATATATATATCTTGATTTTGAGAATTTATTTTGAAAGTACCATGTAACCAGTATATATGACTAATATTTTACAGCAACTATGACTGGAAATTAATTTATTTAAATAATACAGTAAACATAATTACAAAATCTGCGATCTGACAGGGTTCAGGGGTTTTTGAGCATTCGCTTAGAAAATTGACAGGGATAATTGATCTGGTGTTTCCTAGCTCATTTGACTTACTGCTACATTTTAAATTATATTAGGACCAGAGATTGAAACAAGCAAGTATTACTTGTGCTGCTATCTGAGGTCTCCTGCTTAGCTGCATGATCTCTGAAAGTTACCTAGTATGTGATGTGATATGGATTTTGTTTTGGCACATTTGAGTAAGGTCTGGTTTAAAATCAATAGATGTTTTCAAAGAAGTGCTGAGAGAAATAGAAGTTTTTTTTCATGTCCTTCCTTCTTTCTTCTTTTTTTCTTTCCAAGTAGTTTCAAAAGCTTAATCTATTCTATTACTTATTTATACTTCTTTGATTTCAAAATGCTTTCACTTTGCAGTGCTGCAGGCCTGCTTGCAACTGATTGCTGACAGCAAAAGTGATATCCAACAGAAAGGTAAGAATATGTTCCATGATTTATAGCTGACTATTCCATGTGTTAAGTCTTCCATCCAGTTTTATCAAGGATCAAATCAGTAATCAAGTTATATTACCAAATTGAAACAAAATAAAACGAAAAGTCCCTGCATCTGGACAGCTCTTGAAAGTATCCTCTTTTCAGTGGGGAAATCCAGCTAGTGAGGCTGGAAGTCTTGACTAGAAGTCATCTTTGTTAATTTTTGGCAGATGAAAATGAAAACTTTTCTTTCTGATTGTCCCAAAATTACTGTTTCTTTTAGATGATTCAAGCATTGTCCCTTGGCTTCTGAGCTTTAAACGTGGAACTGCACTGGAAGAACAAGGAAATAAAATAGTGATCAAAGAAACAGGGTATTTTTTCATATATGGCCAGGTGAGAAAGCTCAATTCACTTCTGACTTTTAAAAGGATTTTTAATGTCTCCATACAATATTTTTGAACACTGCACCTCTTCATTCTGTAGGTTTTATATACGGATACGACATTTGCTATGGGACACCTAATACAGAGGAAGAAGGCCCACGTGTTTGGTGATGATCTCAGCTTGGTGACATTGTTTCGTTGCATCCAAAATATGCCACAGTCTTATCCAAATAATTCTTGCTATACTGCTGGTAAACATCTAAGTTTTCCTTTTCTTTGTTGGTAAATAAACTGTATCAAATAGAATGTGTAGCGTTGGGTGATTAAGTATTGTGACAGTTGTAAAGAAAATGGACAGCATTCATGGGTCTGGTTATTGCAAAATTACGGAATACTGCCAAAAATCATGTTTTTATGTAAAGCATTGGCAGTTGGAGGGTGTGCCCTCTAACTTAGTTGGTCTGAACAATTCCCCTCCCTCCACTGGCTATATAACTTGGTTAGATACTTCGGTGCTTTCAGTTAGATGCCTAAAGCAGCCAAAAGGAATACATATTGTCCTTATTGAAGAACTCAGTTTAGCTTTGGTGTTGAATTCTACATTTAGTTGTCCCAATAAAATATTTAGGAGCTATGTTCTGCTTTAAAACATCATATATGAGTTTTAGCCACCCAATTTTTTCCATAACTTACTGTGGGGTTTTGCAAAGTTGTTTCTTATCAGGTTCATTCTTTACTCCTTATGATGGCTACTGCAGTTTTGTTCTTTGGTTAGATAAAAAATAGTTAAGCCCTATAAGGAGATCTTTCTGACTGCACAAATTAAAAAAAAAAAACACAGGAAAGACCAATTATAATATTTAATGCAAGTCCATCAGTGTCAATGATCAATATATATGTATATTCCTGCAGTAGCATTTAAGGAATTATTGTCAAGGCCTATTAAACCTTGTTCAGTAGCTCTTATCTGCCTGTCTTTCTCCCTTAATGGTGGATTTGAGGGTTTTCTCTTTTGTCATTTTCAAGCAAGAGCTGTGTAAATAAAAAGTATCTTTTTTTTCAATGCCTTGTAAAAAATGGGTGACATTGAGTGATCGAGTTGACTGTTGGCAAGTAATGGCATTAAACAAATGGGATGGGGAAGGAAGCTAATTTTTTTTTCCAAATAAAAATAAATTAGCTACTTCCTCCTGGCAACTGAGGTTGTCCAAACATTTTCTTTAACTTTCTACTCCTCCACCTGCATATTCTGGCATCATAACCACCTTCAATTTCATCTACCCTCTTACCTCACCCTTGTATTACTCCCTCGCATTTCCTTAACTGGGATCTCTACTCCAGCTGGATAATTTACAGTTCCTGCTTTCCAAATTCACACCCTTCTGCTTTCACCTGGAAAACTAAATCTCACTGCACTATCTCATGCTGTAGAGCATGTGTTGCAGCAGATGTTAGTTGTGCTCTCAGCTCGGTGACTGCAACTTGAAGGCGAGGTGCTTTTGGTTATCATGTCAGCTGATGCGCGGCTGGCAGGAAGCAGACTTCTGTGCTCTGCAGTTGCAGTGGGTCAGCTGATGTCTGGTAACTTCACTTGGTTAGTAAAGCTCATGAGACCTCCACCAGAAGTGTGGGAACAGAGTGGTCTAGGACCAGCAGTACCCAATGCTGACCTTGACTGTTGTGAGGAATAACGTGAGGAATCTGGGTAAACCACCGTTGACGAGTTTTTGCAACGTTTGCTGAAGGGAACCGTGATATGCTGAGTGCAGAGTGGAAAGTAGGTCTAGTTCCACGGAGGATGTTAAGTGTCAGCTTTGGGTAGGCTGCAGTTTATAAGATTATGCCTGAAGATAGAAAAGCACTCATCACAAGTAACAAGCCATGCTGATATTTGTAAGATGATGTGTAATGACATTTTGTATACCATTTATGAAAATAATGATGTATTTGAAGTATTAACTTAAAAATATTCCACATCTTTTGCCAGGCATTGCAAAATTAGAAGAAGGGGATGAACTTCAACTTACAATACCACGGAGAAGGGCCAAAATATCCTTGGATGGGGATGGTACTTTTTTTGGTGCAGTTAGACTTCTCTGAAGCCCTTCATTTCTGTTGTTATGCTTAATGCCATTTTCTTCTTTTCCTACACCTTTGTCAGAAAAAATATTGAATTGTAATAAAGCTGCCAGTTCAATTCTCTCCATCCATCACCTAGAACTCTTCTTCGGTTTAATAAGCGAACTCAAAACAGGAAACACACCAGACATACTTGTAAGATGTAACCATCATGTGATTACCAGAAAGCCAATTTATTTTAGACAATGGGCGATTCTAAATAACAACTGTAAAGCAATGGATTTTGGCTTTGAAACAATTTCTTGTCCATAAGACAACTCAAAGACTTAGTTGACCATAAACCTAACATAAACAGGACCATTGACTATCAAATTATTGCCCATTATTGAAAAGCAAAACTAAAACACAAGTGCAACTTAGATTTCCTTTGTTTCAACATTAAAATATCTGAGTATAAAGTATGGGGAAGAAACATCAAACAGTAGATTGATCATCACAAACTAGAGGTGTCAGGTGGGCTCTGCTTGGGTTTTTTGGGGTTGTTTGTTTGGTTTTTCTTTGACACCAAGATTTTGAGGAAGTAAAAAGTCTAAATGTATGGGATAACGAAAAAAAAACTCCTCAGAAATATACAGAATAGTACCCACTGACTTGTTTCTTCCATGTGAACAAAAGATGTATAAATTACTATAGTCTGTTAGTATTTACTAATTGGAATTACTTTTACTGGGAAAAGGACATGTAACAGCTCCAACAGCTTCAACGGCTCCATCTTCAAAGCATTGCTACTCATCAAGGAAAGTATGTGTATACTTCTATATAAACAAGGCAGGGATAGAAAGAAACACAAATTAGAATACAGCAGGTGGAATTGGATTTCTGACTTCATAACTTCTGCATCCACATATACAAGTTGTGTATATCTATGCGGCATATATATGTATGTGTATATGTATATATATGAAAGTACGTACACACACATATATAAGCCTTTGACATTTGGGCATAGAATTTTATATTCTTTTGAATAGTTTATCCAGTGGAAATATTGCTGCATACATATTTTTTGTATTTTTCTTGCTTTTTGATATGATCTATGCAATATAGTAAAAAGAAAAATCCAATAAACCTGGAACCAGCTATACAACTAAGGAAATACTTTGATATCCAAGAAATCTGGGCTCAATCCCTAAGTTACGTACAGACTTTTTCTGCAGTTTTGAATATATTGTGCAGCTCTGTAAAAATCAGACCTGTAGAAAGACTGAACACGTCTTTTTTTTTTTTTTTTTTTTTGTCTGTCTGCATTGTTCAGTATATAAAAGTTACACCTTTTTTACCCCAAGAATCCATGTGTAATGCATGGTTGAGGTAGTAGCATGGTAATAGTGTGGTCAAGACTTCTAGGAGCTATTGTAATGCAAGCATTGAATACTTATTTCACTGATCTTCAAAGAAGTATTGAAGTGCTAATGGAATAGATAAAATCATAAAACCCACAGTAATGAGCTGTGCTTCATGTGAAAATATTTTTTAGGGGTTGAGAATTGTGTCATATAAGCTCATTTAGTAAAGAAAAGACACTTTGTATATTACAGTTTCCTTGTCTCTTTTTATAAATCATGCTGATTTGATTGTTTTCTCATGGTGATAGATAATAAATAAAAGAGAAGTGGAGCTAGAAATTACAGACTATGGTCAATTAATGAAGCAATTAATTCAGCTTCTATGGGCTTCAAGAAGACAGTTCAAGAGTAAGTATGTGTGTATTGGATTACCACACTGGGATTTTTATGAAGGCTGGTGTGCTGATAAGGACCTTCAGTCTGCTGTCTCAGTGGAGGTAATGGATGAAAACCCATACAGCAGTAAAGATCCCAGGGTTGTGATGTCTTAGAAACCAAGGAAGAGCCTAAGAATAATCACATAGGAATTAGGGCTTCTCCACAGAAAAAGGTGGCAGGCTCAATAGCCCAACTAAAATGCACCTGCACCAATGCACACAGCATTGGTGGGATGACTGGCACAACTGGAGTGTTACAGTGGCTGGCTATAAACTCTTCAGAAGGGACCGACAAGGAAGGAGAGGTGGTGGGGTAGCCCTGTGTTTTGGCTAATCTTCAAAACTGGAGTGTTTTGATTATGTAGAGGTTAATTATGGTGACAATAGGGTTGAGTGTTTGTGAGTAAGAATCTGGGAGAAGGCCAACAAGGCAGATACCATGGTGGGAGTCTGTTGTAGATCACCCAACCAGGCCAAGGAGGCAGATGAAGTGTCCTGTAAGCAGCTGGGAGAAGTCTCCCAATCACTAGCCCTTGTTCTCATGGGGGACTTCAATTTACCAGAAGTCTCCTGGAAATACAATACAGCATAGAAGAAACAGTCTAGCAGGTTCCTGGAGTGTGTGGAAGATAACTTCCTGACA
>NW_010262282.1:33086-33853 GCF_000690775.1 Eurypyga helias
TTATGAACAGAAAAGGACCGGTGGATGATATGGTTGGAGGCCATCTTAGGCATAGTGATCACAAAATGATGGAGTTTTTGACTCTCAGAGAAGTAAGGATGGGGGGGAGCAGAACTGCTGCCTTGGACTTCCAGAGAGCAGACTTCGGCCTATTGGGGAGCCTGCTTGACAGAATCCCTTGGGAGGCAGTCCTCAAGGGCAAAGGAGTTCAGGAAGGCTGGAAATCCTTCAATGAGGAAATCTTAAAGGCGCATGAGCAGGCCATTCCCAGGTGCTGACAAATGAGCTGTCAGGGAAGAAGATTGTCCTGGCTGCACAGAGAACTTTGGCTGGAACTCAGGAAAAAAAAGTGAGTTTATGACCTTCGGAAAAAGGGGCAGACAACTTAGGAAGACTGCAAGAATGTAGTGAGGTTTTGCAGGGAGAAAATTAGAAAGGCCAAAGCCCAATTAGAACTTAATATGGACTCTGGCTATAAAAGAAAATGAAAAATGTTTCTATAAATACATTAACAACCAAAGGAGGGCTATAGAGAATCTTCATCCTTTACTGAATGCAGGTGAAAACACAATGACAAAGGATGAGGAAAAGGCTGAGCTCCTTAATGCTCTCTTTGCTTCAGTCTTTAATAGTAAGACCAGATGTTCTTTAGGTACTCAGTCCCCTGTGATGATAGATAGTGATGGGGAGCAGAATGAAGCTCTCACAATCCAAGGGAAAATGGTTAGCAACCTCCTACACAACTTAGAATCAGAGAATCACAGACT
>NW_010262283.1:0-63051 GCF_000690775.1 Eurypyga helias
GCCGGAGTTAAACCACGACAGCTAGAATCTTGGAGTGGCTAATGCTTTCTGAATGTTTGAAGAATTTTGGTTTGGATGGTAATTTATACACAACGTGTATCCAAAGTGCCATTACCCAGTTAATGTTTGTCATGTAATCAGAAATAGATATGAAAGTAAATTAACTGAGTCCTACTGAGTACCCTATGAACAATGCGCAGTCAAAATGGAGTATAATCCAAAATCTGAAATGGATTATCCAAAGTACTTTTGGGGAGATCTCAGTATCAGTATAACAAAAATAGTTATTTTTGATTGTAAGAAAGAAGTTGACACACAGAGTTCCAAAATGTGCCTAGATGACTACAAGTGATTACTATCTGCATCTGTCATAAGCTCCCCATCACTAAATACATGGCTGAAAGCCATTATTGACATGAGAGACCGAAGCACTGTAAGCAAATATCATAATAAGAACCTGATACATTATGGATTCTATTTACTAATCCACCAAAGGAATATAATAAAACCAGACCTGGTATTTTAACTGCTGTAAGGTCTTAACTTTGTAAAATATTTTTGTGGGGCAAGGAGCAAGACAGTTAAAGTAGGCATAGTAGTTGCACATATATGCCCATTTTATTCTGTGGACTATATCTATTCTTGAGGTAGTCCCTGAAGTCGATGTCATAATTCTACATAAAGGAAATAGTGAGATCATTTATTACTTGGAGTTCTTAAACAACATGATAAAAACTGTATTTTAGTTTGTGTGGTTTAAACTGAACAATACTGCAATTATTCTAAAAGCCAAGATACAGATCATAGTCTGCTTGATTTTAATTACTTCTCTTTATAACGTATGCATCTTCATACTTAAAGGTGACAGGCAGAAAAGAGATGGTGAAGGCTGTCAGAGCTGGTGTGTTTTAGATAAGTATCTACAGTCTCTGTGAAATATCAAGAATGTATGCTGTTACCAACAACAAAGGTGACCATAGCTGCATATATTAAACTCATTTGGTTGCATTTGACAGTAAAGAGAGAACGCAGTATTCCAATCAATTAATTTGGATTAATAATAATAATTAAAAATAAATAAAACAAACCACCCCCCCCCAAAAAACAAAAAACCACTGAAGATGATGATGGACTGAACACCTTCCTAAATTATCTGGCTTCTGGAAGCAATTTAAATTATCTGAACTATAAGGTTACATTACAGAGGAGATCCTTGGTGAAAAATAGGTTGATGAAAGAGACAAAACTAGGGTTATGATGTCATCTCTGCTTCCTTTACCTACAGCCTGATATAAGAAGGATATAATAGGTCTCCAAGCTTGCTTGCTTCAAGGTACCTTCAGTTCTGTAGAGCACAAGACACTAAGTGAAAACTTTCCACTGATTCTGAAGACAGGGAAGAGTAAAAAGTTCATATGTATTTTGGAGTAAGTTTTAAAAAGTTGTCTTTTTCATGCTGTACACCTCTGGTA
Organism: Eurypyga helias; assembly: GCF_000690775.1. Lineage (NCBI taxonomy): Eukaryota > Metazoa > Chordata > Aves > Eurypygiformes > Eurypygidae > Eurypyga > Eurypyga helias. Next base: position 1,473 of record NW_010262283.1, read on the forward strand.
TAGCTTTTAGAATGTACTGCAATAAAACTTCAATTTTCTAATATTTTGTTTCAATGCAAGGTTGAGCTTGAATCAAACACAGTATTATGTAGTGGACAAGCATTAAGAGGTTTAAAGATATTTTTATGATTAACAAGAATGTTCACAGCTACTTGCAGTAATGCAAGCACAGGAGACAGTGCAATGGGGAGACTTAGGAAAATAGGTTATTGCATCTTTTCCTAACCAATAGGTCAGATTCATCGCTAGTCCAATGAGTTAGGGCAATTTCAATCGTCTGTAAGTAATTGATAAGTAGCCTGTGAAACTATAGACCAGCACAAAAAAGCTGTTTTCAGACATTTTCATGGGAGTACTGAAGGTATATTTCTACCTAGTCTGTATGATCTGTTCTTAGTTCATTCCTGTATCACTTTTCCTTTAACGACATCTTCATATATGTCTATTTTATATAACTCTCACTGAATTAAAATAAGGCATAGTGTGTTGTTTTGTTACATACTGAGGCTTTAAGTTAACTTCTGTTGGATGTTTACATTAAGTTGAGAAGGTTGGTAAATTGCATGTTTAAATATCGAATCTCAAGAGATGTTTGGAAAGTGACTGTTACAAAGAGAGGAAGTTAAATGTTTGGTATAGTATTCTCTTGCTGGCATCCCGTTACATACAGTAAATGGTATTTCTTGCTCATTTTGCTCTGCAAGGCCAAATTCTGCTGGTTTGGAAGTATAACAGACATTGTTTATATGAAATTATTATTCGTATATACCATTTTCCCAGAGTACCTCTGTTATCCTTCGTGGTGTCTGGCTATAGAACAATCCAGCAATACATGCCCATATATCAAGACAGTACGGAAGATTCATTACATGCAAGGGATCATATATATGTAGTTTAGTATTCATTTCAGCAAAGTGCTTACATATGTGAATTATTACATCTCTGGTAACCAAAGCAATGGATTCAGGCATACATTGAAGTGCTTTACTGAATTAAGAACTAAACAAGTTACCCAAATGATCCCATCTTTAGAACTCTGTTGTGGGTCTGCTGATTCTTTCTGAGTGGTTGAATCGTTAACTGTGTTAGTGGTTCTGCATTTTAATGAATACCCGTTTAGAGTGCACTGTTTGTTTATCTCGCTATATTTATACCTACTTTTTCTAAACTGGCATAACAGCATTACCTGCATCCTGAGACTTCTGAATAACATGGCAGTCTCTGTAGACTTAACTTTCGCGTTCTGTTCCCATGTGGAGACATCTGCTGCAAAACTGATAAAAGCTATTCTTCTCTATGTAGTTCTAAATACCATCATCTCATAATCCTCTCTACTACCCTCACGGTAATTGTCTCTGTGCAAAACTGACAGAGTGAGATTTGCACATCTGAATAAATAAGTTCTGTTTCTGTGGGATAACACTTGTGCACTGAATGCTGTTAAGATGTGAGTTCACAGAGGTTTCCACTTATGAAGTCTTGAAACTTTTTTGCTCGGTTTTAATTTTGAAGCTGAGTTTAGTGCATTGTTAGAAAACAGAAGTCCTTATTCTGCCATCTTATGTCGTTAGGCGTTCATATCTTGAAAAAACATGTAGGATTTTGAATAATCTGGGTCTTGTTTTTGAAGAAGGCTTTAAAATCCACTGTAGTGGTAAACTGTATGTCCTAATGGCGGCTGTTCAGCATGTCATTATGAAAATAGAAACAGCTATAAATACTTACTTATAAGACATTTTGAAATTTGTGTTATGTTGAAGTTCATAAAATAGAACACCTACAGAGTCTATGACACTTGGAACAGGCCTTTTCTTGAAGAGAGAGCAGAAACATAACTTTAGTTAATCCAGTCATCTTGTGTATTTTTATGTATATGTATATATATGGAGATAAGCTAGAGAGGAAATTCTACTGGATACAAAATAAAAATTAGGTTTTTAATTCTGGATTTTCTGGATAATTAAAGCCTAAAGCCATTTAGGTTTTATTTTAGTGCAAAACTGTGGGTGTCTGATAGATTGTACAGGCAACTTCCCTGTCTTTTATACTTCATTAGTATCTGGAAATATTCAGCAACTGCTGGCAAACATTTTTATGTTCACATCACCTAGTTTAACAAAAAAAAAAAAACACAAAAAAACCCAACAACCAAACCACACAAAACCAAACAAACAAAACCCAAAGAAAAACCCAAAAAACCCAAACAAACAACAACAAAAAAACCCAGATAATGCTTGTTTGAGAAAAACATTGCCACAAACACCCTCAGAAAGATGGCTGCTCAGTTGTCAAGAAGCTTAAAGGAAAATTTGGGAGTGTGCATGAATGGACACAACATGCATATCTGCTAGTCAAGCTCCTGGGCATTACTTTTGGTAAGAACAAAATATGATGGAATTGTGAAATACAGTAGTCATTCCAAGAATTTTCTATCTCATGGTTCTGTTTCTGAGCCTCTGATGAAGGGCAATTTTTTGTTTTTAATAATGTACAAGGTAGTATCAGTTATGGTCTGTCTCTGTGTTTTTTAGCTGATTTAATAATAGAAGATTTTAGTAAACCCATGAAGAATGTTTCCTAAGTATAAATACAAAAGAGATAATACTACTGGTCTTTCAATTAATCATTTATACTTCAGTCACTTTGGATCAGTCTAAATCTTTAACTCTTACTAAAGAAGTATGCATTTTCAATAAATGAATTGAAATATATATTCAATATATCAGGTACAAAGGTGTGAGCAGGTTTTAACTCCTGTTCTCAGAGGCTTTTCCTTCCTCGAATAACAAACTCATGCAAAAAAGGAATAGGTGAAACTTATTGGTAATTATCAAAGACCATCTCAAATACCTCTGTTATTTTCTACATCTATCTGCCTAGCAGACTTTTCAAGAGTAAAAAATAGTGCCCAAAACTACAAGGAAAAGGGATAATGAAAAAAAAAAAAGGAGGAAAGGAGGTAGAGGAAGTAAATGAAATGGGAATCAAAAGGGAATATCTCACTATCTTACACTGATTTCTTCCCTTCTGGGAAAAAGTCTTCTGTGATATTACATGGAAGGCTCGCTACAGAGGGTGGTGAATTACCAACATGTGCAAGCCAGTCAGGCTGTGGACTGGTGTTGCCTTTGAATATGATTTTTCAATAAACTGATCACAAAATTTGGGGTTGTAGCTGCCCTCACCTTCCAATGTGCCTTATGCTCCCCAGTCCATGAATAATGCTGGGTTAAATGTTAGTTGCAGCATGTCACTTATTCAAGATTCCAATCTGCCTCTTTTGAGGTGCCTACTTCCCCCACATTTTGCAGTATCTACAAACATGTACCAGCCTGGAAATTACTGTTGCCCTGCAGTAGATGTGCAGTTGTTTTCAATTTTTTTTGCAAATGAAGGGAAAAGTCCCTAGGCAGTTCATCTACTCTATTAACTTAATCTGCAAAAATGAAATTAACTGAGTATACATTTATTAGTTTTGCTCTCACTGTGAAAAAGGCTGAATTTTCCATAAAATGAGAGTTTTGTCTATATACTGAAACATCTGTGGCAGAGATGGATGAAAACTGTAAACATTTACTTTGGCTAAGTTTACATCCCATTTAGGGGATGAGTTTTCATCAAATATGCATCCTATCGAGTTTTATAGGCACAAAAATTCATGGAAGATTAATTTCATCCTGTGTGCAAAAATGGCTATGGCTAGATTATCTTTCTATCTGTCCACTTCTTGCCACTTGCAATTAAAAAAAAGTCCTTCATCAGTCACCAATTTTTGTGAGCACCATCAGTGTAGCATTTCTGCCAGTGTACTGCTGCCAATTTTGAGTAGTGACCATAGAATGTGGCTAAGGGGAGTATGGGTTGTCTGAGAGTCCTATTTGTTTTCTTGCATAGAATTTGGGTCTGATCCTATGGTTTATATTGTATTGGAAAGGCATAATCAGCCTACCATTCAGAAATGAATATGGATTTTTACTAAGTCCAAGTTATTTTCTCCTCATTCCCTCACTTCTCCTCTTCCTATGCTATAGTGTCAGTGCTACTCGCCTGCGCTCTGTGCAGTGTTGGGAACATATCCAGGGGCAGCATCATGGCATTGTGTGGCAGGGAGGGATGAATGAGAATCTAAAAATCTCTCTTAGCTTTGATGGGGACTACTCATCGGAGGAGTTCAGACTTTTCCAATACACTGTTTCTCTTTCTGCTGGGACTCTATTTGGGACATCCAGTATCCTAGCTGGGTTTAACTTGTTTTACCAGAAGTTTTGTGCTTTCAGCTGTTCTGTCCCTGGAAGCGTGGCATGTGGCAGCACACATTGCCTGAGATTTGATCAGTGTAACAATACTGTCATGTTCCTCTCCTCTAGAAGCATTTCTTTAGAAATTGGGTCTGCTTAAGAGACCAATACGTGTTTCCTTCTCTGTCCCCTACACAGGGCAGAATATTTGCCAAGACAAAGGGACCTCTTAGCTGCCTTGTGAAATAAGTTTCCCTTTTCTTAGCTAGATGTAGTTTATGGCACTTTCTTGGGTGTTATTCAGTACAATCCTGTCAAAATGGGAGTTATCTCCTATTCTGTGACTGTCTCCCTGACTTATTCTGGATTTCATGATGAGTAGTACCCACAATATTTATATAGCAAATGGAACTGTTTAGAATTTTAAAAAGGGGTGACAGTCCATAAAAAGCATAATGGAAATTTAGCAACATTAATTACGGATGATTTTAACAAACAATAGTATCAGTATAATTCTAACAGCTATGATAGGGGTTTTTTAATACTTTGATTCATTTAAGCGACCAAAACCAAATTTGTGCAAAATATTCAAATGTGTACATAAACAGCATGAGGAAATCGTGAGTACAGAGATTTTAGCACCATATCTGATAATATTAAATGTTTTGGCAAAAAATTATACTGTCTAAGTACGTTTTGACATATGGCACCCCATTTTGAAACAAACTGTTTTATTTAGGCTGACCTAAATTCTCCTTAAAAGGTCATGTATGGAAACCAGCGATGAGCCAGATGACATCTGAGGATGCCTTTGTGGTACATCATGTTTGTGCAATTTCAGTTAGAAAAATGCACTTGGCTCTACATTTGTGTGCAACAAGAGTGACATTAATGTGCTATTAGATCCATATAATTGGTAGGTTTTTCCTATGGTTATAACCATAGTTGTATTCCAATGTGAAACTCAAAACCAAGTCTTTGACTGTGCTCTGCTTGAATTAGCAATAGGAAATAATAAACTTAATTTTCAAATTCTTACTTCAGTTCGTAATAAAATCCTCACATACTTTCACCATGTTAGTAGACATGACTAGACTGAGGTCAATCCATTTTTGGTCACATAAGAGCAAGGATGTAGGGGAATGTCTTTCGTACACATACTGCAACCCCTTCCCAGCCTTCACAAAGGTTGTCCTCAATGATGTCTCTTCTTCCAGACAAGGAGATGTCAGTCATTAATCACAGCCAACCAGCCAGAACAAACTCCTCAGTTGACAAATACTGAGCCTTTAAGGGAATTAGCAAATCCCTTTCTTAAAAATGTGAATTCCTCCATCAGTCTCCTCAATCCACCTAAGGAACCCTGGTAAGTATTGTGCACTCTGCACCAGAGAAACTTACAGATATGCTCTGCTGTGGCAGATACTCACTCCCCTAAGTACAAAGTGTTAACTTTGAGACTAACCGCTTAACAGGGGCGGTCAGCATCCGCCAGGGACTCTCAGGGAAAGGAGAGGAATACAGCAGGCAACTGCTCCTATTGTGTAAATAACCACAGCTGCTTTTGCTGAAGAAGGGTGGAAAAAAAAAAAATAGAACATGATGTCCGCCTCTAAGGGACGGTAATGTTGCCATCTTTCATGCATTTTTAAAGTTTTGGTTTTTTGTTGTTTTGATTCATTTCCTGCCAGAACTTTCCTGGTAGATGTTAATGGTGGAAGGTGGCAATACTGTCTTGCTTAAACTACTTTTGTGTGGAGACAGGAGGAGGAAAAGTGTAGATGGGTTTCACATCCTGGTGAGGTTAAGATCTTTTACTGCGTTCATACAGGCTTAATATTGTTGGGCCTTTTTGTATAAAATCTGCACAAGATTGATACAGCAACTGCTCCATCTCTAATTATACAGGTTGACAGTACTCCAGAATATCCTGGGAAGAAGAGTAGTTGGCTGTGAATTTTGGAGGAGTTTCATAGCAATTGTGTGTTCTTTGCTGTAAGGGGCACTGGAAAGCCCTGGTTATCTGTGGAGCTACATGCTCACTATTGTTACCTCTGGGAAGCCCTGACCCCGAAACAGGGCTGAACTTCAGTGTAAAACTGAGTTGAAAACAATGAGGATTCTTAAATTTTCATTTTGCCTTGTGGAGAAGAGACTTGATTAAGGTTATTTTTAGCTTTTAAAACAAGCCATTTCTTTGTACTTATAAGGCAAGTTAGTAATTTTCTTGCATTTGCACTAAACTGTTTAATGCTGTATTATCTGCCCAAGAAACGTGTGATTGAAACATGTATCAGTGAAAAGGCGTATTCTCGAACTCACTGGAAATGAACAGAAAGTAGTCAGAAGGAAGTGTAATAACTATTTCAGCATTCAATGTCACTGTGCTCTATATTTTTTTTAATTACTATTAAAGATCGCTTTTCATAGGATACACCTCTAAACAGATAGTAAACTGTGAAATAACAGAGATTTGCAGAAAATAACCAAGGTAACTTTCTATCATTTAGTGAGAAATAGATGAGTTAATGCATGGTTCAGTTAAGGTTTGCTATAATTTGCTGCTTTTTCAGTGTTGGAGCATTTAATAGCCATGAGGGAATAGTAATGTAAAGCAAGCCATATAGGTATGTTAAAAACAGTACTAATGAACTATTTTTTTTTTCTACTAATACATGGATTTAGCATTTGCAAAAAGAAGTGGCTCAACAAAATGTGTCTTTTTCTTCTTTCTCTGGAGTGACTTATTAATGGGTTGCTGAGTGGCAAAAGAACCTGGCATTCGTTCTCACGTTAATGTTTAATCAAGCGCGAACAGCACTACAGTATCCACAAGACCCAGAACTACTCACAGGAGCTGTGTCAGTACAAAGTGTATGTGCCCTCTGAGTGAGACTGGATTATTAAATTAGAAGCATAGGCAGGATTACCATGCCGTTATAAGCAGTTATCTTTGTAATTTTAATTTGCTTATTAATTGTACTGATATTCTGAGAGTAAAAAGTGCTATGTGGTTTTAATTGTCTGTGTATGACTGCTCAGATTGTGATATATTTCCCACTAGGGAAGTTTCTTTCAAGGCATAACTTCTTGTTAGGATTTTTCTGAAACAACATTTTGAAATGAAATTTTAAAAATTTGATCTATAATGTGAGTGTGTGTCTCTAAATTTTGGAAGAGGTACATGAAAAATTAATGAGATTTCACTAAGGAGCTTTTGTTCAATTCTTTCTGTAAACTATGTATATTTATAGTTAAATGTTTACATTCTATAATGTGTTAATTGAATGTAAACAGAATTTGTTACATGTTTTTCTGAAAGTGCAGAAGGAACGACTATGGTTGCAGACTTGGACTCAGTTTTAAATTGTGCTGTGCAAACTTTGTGGGTTTTTTCTTTTGTTGTTATGGTGGTTGTTTGTGTTTTTTTTCATTGTTGGTTGTTTTTTTAACTGTATGAAGAATCAGTGACTGATAGAAACATAGAATTCCAAGGGCTGGGCTATAAAGGATAACCTTTGTCACAGTCAGGAGTGGATTTTGCACTGGAAGGGTCTCTGTGATCTTGTAGATTAATGCAATTGCCAATGTGTTCCTGACTGCAGCACTTACTTGCCAAGAGAAAGCCATGCATTTTCTAGTAGTTATCCAGCAACTTCTGCATAAAATCACTTGGTGACAATGCCAGAAGCACTGCTAGTGACTGTAGTCCAACCTTAACTGCAGTCTGATCTATTTTGAATTTTAGCAACTAATAGGGTGAGCACTGCTAGCAAAACAGTGGCCACACTACAAGTGCTTTGTCACTGAGGTGTTAAATTACACCTGAGTTGCTGAAGTGCTCTTTACACCATCCCAATGTGGATGATGTAGCTGATGCGTTCTGTAAAAATAATGCATATACTTCATGGTAGACACAAGTAAGCAGTTTTAGTATTTCTTTAACACTTGATTGTCATTATAAATGGTTGTAATATTTTAGGAGGGTTGTACTGCAATAATTAGAAAAGTAAGCAAGACCCATGATACAAATAGAAACGTAAGAAAATCTGGAATGCCTGACAAAATGTAGGGCTTAAAATCTAGAATATACTGAAATCAGGCATGGAATTGTCTTCCTGCAAGATAACTTAAGTCTCAAGTTTTTATCCTATGACTTATTGGTCTGCATCGTAATCTCAACATTAATTAAATAGAATCTGAGAGATGCTAATATTTTAATGTATTTATCAATTTCATTGCTAAACCTAACCCTAATTTCATTGCCTAACCCTAACCCCATACAATAACTGTACACATTTCAGAAAAATGAGAGAAATTATTTTATGTAAACATGTGATTTTCTAATTTTTTACCTTTTTTTCCTACAACTGCTGCAGCCTGTGCTGCTTGCATGATTTTCTGTGACAGTACTGGCACAAGCTGTTAATAAATTAGGCCCATAGCCTCTTGATGGCAGTGTATTTCCTTCTTGAGTTCATAGGCCTTACAGAACGTTTATGTCTCATTACAGCCAGTACAGCAGTTTATGCCCTAATAAATCAGAGGAGCTTTGCAGAGATGATCTTGATAGTAATGAATCTTTCTGTTGGCATTTCCACTTCACAGACACAAATAATGAAGCAAAACTGCCCCATCTGGCCACTCAGTAAGAGTCAAATCTCAGTGGGAAGCTGTTTTCTCAAGCATGACAAAGGTCATTGTGTGCAGCAGGAGTGAGTGATAGCAGGTTGTGCCGTGAGTGACAGTGTAGAATGAAGCCATTTGTGAGCTTTTATCATTATAATTACATTTATTAGCTGTGCTGCCAAGGTTCTCCCCGCCCTTCTACCAAATCTGTGTGCTCTTGCATTAAAAGCTACCTTAACTGATTTTTGCAGATTATTTGGAGAGCTGTTGGTTAGTTATTGCACAGAAATTGATTTAATCAACTCAATCAGCCGTTGAAGTAGTATTATTAAGGTTTCTCTTCACAATTTAAAAAGAAATAATAATAATTTCTGCAAATGTGCTTCCTTGAAGGAGCAAAAACTGGCAAAAGATGCTGTAATAAAAAAATAGATGAAACTGGTTCACCTTGCTTGAGGAACATACCACAGAAATAGATGCCATGTCATCGCAGGTTGGCCAGTGGGTCCGTTGAGCCTTCTGGCTAGCTTTTGGCAGTGTGTGAGCAGGTGATCTTTCCACCTGCTCTAAAATCCTGGGTTCTTAGGTCTGACTTTTTTGTTGTAGTATTCACTTATTAATAAAGTCCTTGCAGCACAGAACTTGGATACACACCAAATATCCTTGAAAATGTTTTTCCAGGGCCCTTCACAGAGCACCTTCCACATTCTGGACTTCGACAGCTCTACATTCAACAGCATCACAGCATCTTGATTTTAAAGCATATTTCTTCCATTCTGATTTTGTTTTTTTCCCCTGCTTGATATCACTGTTGTGTCTGATTTCTTCCTTTTGTAAGACAGAGTACTTTTTCCTGGCTTAGTCTGAAGTTTCTACACTGCATCAAACAACAGAATTGAAAAGAGGTTCTCTTCTGCTGGGGAGGAGTTCAACAATGCTTTAATTAATTTTCTTTTATATTTTTTCCATCTGTTTTGTACCCTTTTCCTTCATTTTCAGTAGCATGCTAATCCTGCAAAAACGCTATGGTATGAAGGATGGTTACAGCATAGAAAACCTGCCAGCTACCATTCCTGACAGCACCACTGAGCGGTGTCAAGTGGATGTCACCCAACTCTCCCTCGTGGCTCATTGTTCCTCGCGTCTTGTTTTTGCACACGGCATCTTTGAAATGTCCAGAGGTGCACACATTCACTATTTTGCCCAGACTTTTTGTTTCTAATTCTGAAATGCTATCGTTTCTGTAGGCATAACTAAGCAGGAAATTGAAAAGCTATCAGAGGAGAAAGCAAGTATGTTGATTTAAATGTGCAAGCTTTGTGCTAATTCTTCCTTCACCTAGAGTACAAGTTTGGACTGTAAAGTACAGCTGTGCTCTACAGGCTGTACATTTAAGGATCATTTGTCCATCTCAGGAATGTTTTACAAGGGTTATGTCGCACAGTGAGAATGCAATTGCCCGAACACAAATCTGTCCAGGATATGGACACATTAATATGCCTGTGGGAAGTACTTAGTATTCTGGAATAACCACAGGTAAGTAGGGACTTAGTTTTATTTTCCTAACCTTAATAGTTTACATAATTGTAATATTATTAACAACTGGAAAGCTCCATTCTAATGGTAACAAGTTTGTACTTACAAACCATATTTTTTACCCTTACAAAAGTTATATGTATCTTTTATCATCTGTGGTATTCCCTCTTTTTTTTTTTTTTCCCAAATTGCAAGCATGAAAAAGTGCATAATAAAAACTATATTTGACCCTAAAATAGGAATGTAGGTCTTGAAGCAACAGCTTGGGTCAAATGCTGCTCAAATTAAAAATTTCTTCTGGGCTTTCCGGGCTGAATTCCCTGCTGGAGCCACTAAAGGAAGGGAAAGGGACAGAGTGATTTGGGCAATAAAGGCAAGGATAGCTATAGGGAAGGGAAATGAGCCAGAAGGAGCAGTTTTGAGTAAGATGAAGTGTGGGAATGGTGAGAAGGAGCAGTCAGTGAGGGTCTGGCTGCAAAAAAGTGGTCAGAGGAATTGACAAGAACATGTACTTTGATACTCCCTCGACACACATTTGCAGTCTATGCAATCCTGTGACAAATGCAGAGTTTTGCCGTGAAATGCCAGAATGCTTTGAAATGCTTGTGTGTCATAAGCAGAGGGCAAGAGAGAAGAGAGACCTTTATCCTAGAGTCTCAGCTGTAGTACAGGATGGTTTGGTCAAAGTGTCAAAATGATCCCAGGAAACTGACAGCGGGTGTGCCGCAGGGAAAGCAGCGATTCCCTGCTGGTCCTGACAAATCTGATGTGAGGAAAATCTAAGCTTTGGTTTAGAGGAAAACCTACTAGCCAGGCGTTGTAACGTGGGGGTTTTTGTCCTGTCAGGAGTGCCACTGTACTCTATTGCAGGCTCCCACTGATAGCCATGGGCTGCCACCAAAGCCCCAGAGAAAAGTGATAGAATAGACATCATCCTTTCTTTTTCAGTATGACCAGCAGAAGACCCAAATATGACATGAACTGCTATTTTTTTCTATGAAAATAAACATTTACTGCTTGTTTTTTAGTTGTCTAGTGTTGGGATATCTCTCTTTAAAAATGAAATTATTAATCTGGCTGTTAATATTAAATGTATTGTCAATAGGTCACAGTTTTATTTATGCCTTAAAAAAAACGATTATAATAGTGTTGAGGCAATATGCACACATGAATTTTACTGAATGAAGAAACAAAATGGAATAGTTAAACCATAGCCTCAAACAAAGGAGGTTCATTATTTCTATGATTACTCTTTCTGTGGATATCTCTCAGTTTAGCCCTCAGTCACTTATCTACAGCCTAGTCAGCAACAGAAGCATGGGGCAGCTCAGCAGACCTTGAATGACAGGCTAGGGAAAAAAAATGCCACTGAAAGGCCATGTTCCTTAGAGAATTACTACATATGGAAAGATGAGAAACAACTAACAAAACAAAACAAAACACCCGAAAAAAAAAAACCAAAACAAATTCATCACAGAATCAAAAGGTATGAGAGAGTGAGAAGACTGTGAGTTCTAGCTAATTGCTCCATGTAGACAGCTAATTAAGAGTTTAAAGCAGAAAATGTAATATTTGGCCATAAAACACTCCTGGAGGTTACTTGTGTACAGTCAGCAAGAGGCTTGCAGTAGTTCTTTTTAAAAAAAATGCTATTCCAGTGGGCTATTCTGATGAAGGAAAAAAAAAAGAAACAACTATTGAACTTAAAACGTAACCCAGGAAATGTTAATACTGAAGAATATTAATAATTAAGTTGAAGGAAGAAGTACATTTCAATGAGATTGAGATGCAGGTGGGATGACATCTATGAAAAATAACATCTAAGAATAAGGAGGTCAGATGTATATTTACAGTTCAGAGTGGAAATTATACATGTCATTACAGAAGAAAATGAAAATTTAAAAGAAAAAATATTTTTATTCAGTTGAGAGTGAAGGTAGATTATGAATGAACCTGATGAGTGGAAGTGTTATGTACAGCAAGTGCTGTAATACTTGTTTTGTCTGGTAAAACTCCTGATCTAGATGGTGAAATAAGTATTCTCTTTTGTAAAAGATGAACTAGTGTTCCATGAAAATAATAGAGGTGGCATAGATGTTATATACTGGATAAGGTGTTGCACTAGTAACAGTGTTAGAGATCTTGCTCCTTTCCTCCTTTGGTTGCAAGCTTTTCTTTGCCTTCGTCATCACTGCCTGGCACTCAGGTCACTGGTTGCCCTCTCACCCCGTTCTGCCCCTGCACTGAGATCCCCAATGCTTAAAAATCTGTTGTTGCTGCTTTCCGTTGGAATCTTATTTTTACCTATCACAACTGCACACTGATTCCTAATCTCTTACAGTTTTCCCTGTCTCCCTTGCTACTCTCTCTGTCTGGGGAGTCCTTTCTTGATACAGTACATCATCAAAATTCCCTCTTCTTTCTGTTTTGCCTAAAAATTTTGCTTTTTCAAAGACCTCCAACAATCATATTTGTATTCAAATTTATTCCAAAATAAAGTGGGGGTTTTTTTGCAGGACACAGGGAAAATTAAATGCTAAAGTACTCCTTTAGTAGCAGCATACAAATTTATACAAGCAGTGAGAAAAAAAATTTCATTAGCAGCTTAAACCAATGTAGGACTAAGGTTCCACTATGATATGTGGTACCACCTGCAGTCACGTTCACTGTAATGTGGTCTGTACCATTGCATGGCAATACCACCTCTATTTTAGTGTCACTAGTGTTTCGTGTGCCTACTACAGTAAAAAAAAACCTGCCTAAAAAAATATTTTACTTGGACAGATCCGCTGGAAGTTGAAGAAAAAGAAGGGAATGGAACCACAGGGTAAGCGCAAAGCACTGTGGTGTGAAGTTGTGCCAAGCTTATCGCGATATCCTGGCTGAGGTCTCATGAGACAACTGAGCCAATTGAAAACTGCCAGTGGTGTGTGGGGCTTGAGAGAGCAGGGGAGGAGCAAGGTGGTGCCGGGGAAGGAGAAAGCAGCCTGTGGGCAGGTGCGGGGAGCTGTGTCCCCAGGAGCTGTGGGCAGGCAGCCAGAACAGATTGGTGGCCCTGCAGCACCATGGTCACCTGTTCAAGCCCCAGCGTTCTGCACCCCAAAATGGTTTGGGGTCAGGAAGGACCAGAGAGGGCCAGAGCCAGTGGAGGGAAGTGGGCTCGACCCCCATTCCCCCCACCCCTGCCTTGCTTGCGTGTTCTGTTCTGCTCTGTAGTGCAGGGGAAACCGTGACCAGCCGCGGGTGCCCCTGGACCAGGGCGAGCAGTGACACCGACAGCAGGGAGTGGTGATGTGACAATCGGGAGGTGGCAGCTGCCTGTGCATCTTAATGCAAGTATTTCTGCTGCTGCTCAAGGGACATCCCCTCCTTTCCCCACCCTCCCGCTCCCCCTTCCAGAGCACACTCCTGCGCTGGCTCTGGCAGCCCAGGGAGCAAGCTCAGATGGATGAGCAGACTGGTGATCATCATCAGATGGATTAGCAGGCTGGTGATTATCCCAGTGAAAGAAAGCAAATACTGCAGAGCTGAACCTGTCTTTGAGAGGGTCAGAGAGGGACACCCTTACGAGAGCTGAGGTCAGAGGAGAGCCATGGTCAGTACAAGGCAGACAGGAGGAAGCATTCAGGTTGTTTGACTGGCTTAGTCCTCACTGAGAAACTAATCCAATGGATTCAGATGAGCAGAATTCCTAGGGTAGATGCTGCTGAAAAAGGGGAAAAAAAATTATCTGGGGAGCCCTGGTCACCGTAAAGATATTTGTTCCGTAGCAAAAACTACCGTATGTTCTAGTAGAACTACTGCCATACATCCCACCAGTAACAGTAATATTCTTCCTGTTTAAAAACTGTAGTGCTCATTGGAAAGGTTTTGTCGATATATAGGCCAGCCCCTTTCTAACACAGAGATAAGTATATGTATTCCACTCAGTATTACAAAAAAAATGTTTAGGGAAAACTTTCTGACCATTTTTCCTTTAAAATAATAGTTAAAGGAGGAAGGATATTAATTTAGAAAATGAATGGCAGTAGGAAAAAAAAGAAAGAGGGCAGGGAAGCATGTTTTAGGTTGTGTAATAATAAACCAAAATGCTTTCAGTATAAATAACTTGATTCATTACCATGCATTTTTCATGTTTGCGTCTGTGTTGATCACTTGTATTATTTTTAGTTTCTCGGATAAATTACATGTGTGAGGAAATAGGCATCTTGGCAGCATTGAAACAAGAAAATTAAAGCCATGCCGTTGTATGATGTTATTAGTTGGGTGAAGATTCTTCTAGTGGAAGTGAGATTGATTCTAACTTGATCTTGCTCTCACTTGACTTTAGTCTCATTACTTTGCAGTCATATTTGGGACCCAAATATACCTATCTGTAAACTTGGGTTAATTAGTACATCTGCATTTTAAGAAGGAGCACAGTTTTAAAATAAAATGTGGTATAAAAGTTTGAAGAAAGAATAGCAGCTGAAAAACATCTTAGACTCATGTGCAAATAATGCATAATAATTTGGGAGTATGTTTAGGGTATAATGAATGCCCTTATGCTTGAGTGTGTTGTTACTCATGGAAGTCTATGGTTTTAGAAAGAAGAATTGTCTGCTGATAAGGTTAATGCCCATGTTGACTTAAGAAAATGTTATGTTGCATTCAGATCTTTTATGCTGTAAAACCTGAAGGCAAAAATAGAAACCTTATGGTTTTTTGATACTGAGATGTATATTTTCAACTACCTTAAAAGATCTGTTTGGGAATTACATAATGAAGTAATTAAGAAATGGTAAAGTAAAATTAGTCAAAGCTTGAAACTGTTTGCAGGAATATATTAAAGTGAGGTGTGGGAGAGAAACTCACTTAATTTATATTATTTACTATTCATGTGACCAAATGTTTTCTTGGGTGTTTTGAACTAAAGTCTGTGATTTAAACCAGGTATAGTATGGACTAGACACTAGACAAGTGTTTGCTAAATCTTCCTAAATTTGCTGAATCTTAGGCTTTGAGCAACCTGGTCTAGTGCAAGGTGTCCCTGCCCATGGCAGGGTGGTTGGAACTAGATGATCTTTAAGGTCCCTTCCAACCCTAACCATTCTATGATTCTATGATTCCCTGCTAGAGCTGCTTTGTTTTTATACAGTCAATAATTCATTAGTTTACAGCAAGAGAAAAAGAGAGGGAACATGAGGAAGTGTGTGTCTGGATATACTTTAATGATATGGTATGGGAGACCGAGATATACACCCTCGAAGAAATGTTTTCATCATTTATAGGAAGTGAAGCATCAATACCAATGGGAGTGATAAAGGCATCCTCCTCATGTCAGTCATCTATCGATTAGAGTTCTTTGCAGGTGAATAGCTGCATTTCTCTGGTCTAAATCAAGTAGAGTAGAAATGTGAAACTCTGGAATGCCTTAGAACATTGTCTTCCATTCTCAAGCTTTTTTAACCACAGCTTGTGCACTTGCACTTCATATATCTGGATTACCTCATGTTTACCTATACCCTGTAAAAAGTAATATAACTTGAGAAGCTCCTTAAAAGTAGTACAGAGCTTGCAGTTGTTTAAAAAAAAAAAAAAAAAATTAAAATGAAAGCATGATCCTTTAATACTAACCCAGTAGCATTCCACAGCTCTGACTGTTTCTACCCTCTGAGTGGTCTTCATCTAAGGATAGTCTTCCAGGTAACTACCTTGACTGCTTTTCATTCCTGATTTCCATCCTATTAACATCACATATAATTGATCATGATTTAAGCATATTTGGGTTGCAGGGTCCATCCCCTTTTCCTAGACTGAGATGCAGAACCTTCTGGTTTAGGATATGAATTAAGCCTGGGTTGAAGGTAGCCAGCTTCTTAGAGAAGTTAGTTGCTAAATCTTCCCCAGATACAGTGACACTACCAAATTCCTACTGGCAGACAAGCAGGCTTTTCCCCAGCTGACCGGGAGTCATCTTTATTCCTTAGAAGAGATACATGATGTGTATCCCTAGGCATACCCAGGCACTAAAACCTGATTTTTCTGGGCTGTATCTTTATAGTAACATGCCTCAAAACATTTGCTGAGCATTAATAGTAAATAATATACTAAATTTACATACTAACTGAAGTGTATACTGGTTTCACAATCCAAATTGTTTCTCAATTCAAAGATAATATTTCCATTTAAATTAGTAGGATATACCTTCTGAAAGAGGTTTATACTGTACTAATCTCTGTTATGAAATGTTAGTCCTAATATTTAGTTGTTTCAAATACGCTTTGGTTTAAGTATGTCTTTATTAGATATTTATTCCAAATTAGAAAGTATATGTCTAACAGAACTCTCAGTGTGAGAATGTTTGGAAATGTATGCAGAGATTTTGACAACAGCAGTGTATATTTGTATATCCTACTTAAAGTGCCTGCTGGCAGGAAAACCATTCCACTCATCTTCAGGAGATCAGGATGTCAGTATTCACTCAGCAACAAATACCCTGTCAAAAAGCGCAATTAAAACACGCATCAGCATAGCACAAGTTCTAAGTGTGGTTTGAGGGCATTATTAGGTTGATCATGGAGAAATTTCTGTGTTCAGAGCTGCGTGTTGGCAAGAACACTTTTCAATATATATTTGTGATGTCCTTTATGGTATACTTAAGAAGTCTAAAAAACCCCAGTAGCTTCAACCAACTGTACTTTCCAGCTGAGAGAAAATTGGTAGTATGTGAAGCAGTAATTGCAATAAAGCTAAGATCAAATGATGATTAATTTGAAATATTAGCAACCTAAAAATATTTCTCCTTTACCCTGTTTAATTCTCATGATAACTACATAATTTGCTATGCTCACAGTTCAATAACTTGTATTAGCTTGAAAAAAAAGCTGACCTTGTTTACTTCTACTTCTTCAGGATAGAACAAATACAAAGTTTCTTTCACTGTTTCTTAATACATGCTCTTTGAAAGCATTCATAATCCCTGATACACATGTAGATTTGTCAGCCTTTTAATGTATAAATCTTCCATTAAATTTGTAAATTGAATTTTGGGCTTTGGAAATACTGTCTGAATCATTAGGTATTAGTATATGATGCTACTACTACGCATTTCTCTGAAGTGTGATTTAGACTGTTTTAGTTTTTTTCTCTTTACTGTGTAATTTTTCCAGATTTCTTTTATATATCTTGTCAAATTTCAGAGATGTTTTATGACTTTTTAAAGTCCTTATATCCCAAGAAAGAGCTTTAAAAATGCTGAAAACATCTCTAAGTACATGGAAGATTAAATAAATCCCTTGGTAATATAATTTGTCAACAAGTGAGTAAGATGTTACAGCTAGGAGTCTTTTGCTTCCTTTATGCCAAACTGGAGCCAGAAAAGGCTCCATACTGGGGCAAAAAAGGCAGAATGTCTTGCAGTGAAAGATTGTGCCCCTGTTTCAAAAACGATATATCAGGTCTCCCTTCTTTGAAATACTGATGATGGAATTGTGTGAATGGGAGCAGAATTTGAGGGAACTGCAGTGTGCCTTGAATTAGTTTTTTGTTTGGTTGGGGTTTTCAAAACAATGTGAAGATGCTACTGGATGTGGGCAGCAGATGGAAGCTGACTTCCAGCTTGGGAAAGCCACACTACAAGACTTTATTCAGAGTGCTTTTAGTACTGAAAACTGTCTTTAAACGATGAGGTATCACAAAGGTAAAGAAGTATAAAAGTAATCTTTAGCTGTGATCAATTAACATTACCAGGTCCACCCATTGTTTGTAGGTGGTTTAGATGTTATGCTTGTTAGTTGTAGCAGATTTGATGCTCTGCTTAGCCTGCTAGTTTAGATTTTGATCCTACAGCACTACATTATCAAATTTTTTAAAGCATCGAAGACCTTTATTTCCAGTTTCTGACTAGCCACATATTCTCTGAAATGTCATTTGAATAAGAACTCAGGTAGGTGAAGGGTTTCTGGGATAAAATTCCTGACTAGTAGAGCAATTCTTCAAAAACACCAATAAAAAGAAGATGCATGTCTTCTATTCAGCTAGAAAAGCTTCCTTGGCAATTATGTTATACAAAAATAGGAAGCTAGAAACATATTCCTGAAAGAAAGCTTTCTGCAGAATCAATGCTCATAATCTCTAGTTCAAAGCAGATATTCAAACAACATTACTAGGAGTTAATACACTAAGGCAGACACACTGCTTGCATATTGGAGGGTTTACTGCTCCATCTAATTAGAACAGCTTTTCATTTTTTTTATCTATTAATAAATTACTTTGCATGTACATTAAGATGTTAATGTTCATATTTGATGTGACTTTCTGTTGGGTAACCCTCACAAAACTGCTTTTATTTTCCAAATTGGTTGGAGCAGATAAGTATGTCTGAATCCCACCATTATTTAATTAAAGCATTGGTTTAACTTTAATAGAAGTACATTTATTCTTGTGTTACCTATATGTGCATCCTCTAGAGTGTGCTTTTGTACATCTGTTTTCTTGCATATTTTTCAGAGCCAACGGCATTTTGTGTTCTAGGCTTCTTTTTTTAGATGAGTTAGTTTGCTTTTTGTTTCTAGAGCTTTGTGCTCATCCTGAGTGCTGCATGATAAAGTGAAAAATTAAATGGAGCAATAAATAAGACAGTATGTATATAAACAGATCATGCTACTGTATAAACTTCATTAGGGTTTCTTTTTTGTGATCTTTAAATGGATAATGTTTCCTCTGGGGCAGAATTGTAAATACTCTGGGATGGAGCCAAGTCAGGTCCCCTCAAGAATGTAAAGGTGTATTTCATAACAGATGTACAGGTTCTGTCATTTCTCCTCCCACATCAGAATATGTTGGAAATATTGTGGGATTACTTTGTATTGAGTGAGGGGGGAGACTTGCCATTTCCTTTTCTTAGCTTCGTTGAGCACTTGTAAAGTCATTGCACTTTGGAGAGAGCAAGCATCTTAAAGCATTCAGCTGGAATTTTTGTCTTTAAATTGGTACCCTCTGATATTATACAAGTTTGGGGAAATGTTTATGCACAGAATGTCTTGCACTTTCGTAAGTTTTTGTTATAAATCAGTGATTTGGCTCCAATTTCTTTTGGATTACATCCTATGTGTGAAACAGACATTTAATTCAACACTGGGACTAGTCACAGTCATAAACCAAAATAAAGTAGGAACCAGTGCCAGGGTTTACACTGGTTGTGTGTACATATAGTACACTGGCTGTGAAATAATACACATGAATGCAGCATCATAGCTATATTGGACCTCTTCACATGACATTATCTTTTATCTTCCATCTGTAAGACTTGTGAAGAATTGCCCAAATAGGGAAGTACTCAAACTCAATTTTCCTCGATTTTTGGAACTGAGGATGCATACAGAAGTGGTAACAGGCTCGTAGATGTCAGTATGCTCTAGTGTCACTGTGCAGGGTGAGAATCTGAAATATGGCTGTTGAGCATATTTCTGTAAGAGCACTGCTATGCAGCATGTATCTGGAAGTCTAGGAAGTTAGATGACAGATTGCTGGTTCTCCATGTGTAGTCTTATTTTACATTTTGCACTGATTTCCATTGTGCTTGACATGTACTTTGCTTTTGAATATAGTGCACAGACTTAACCATAAAGTGGGTTCCCAAGGTGCAAGGAAGGATCTTGAAGGAAAGTCAATGATAGTATTTTTGTAAAAAAAAAAAAAAAAAAAAATTAAAAAAAAAAATTTGTTGGGAACATAACGCTTTTCCTCCCAAGAATTCTTTGTGATATCACTGTGATACAGTGGAGATGTCAACAGCTGCATCTTTAAGTTTCGATCAGATTTTTAACATGGTTCAGGCATCTCAGTGGCCATTTAGGTAACAGAAGCCAAAAGTACACCAAATAAGGCTGTGACACAGTGTTGACTCAACCCTATTCCTTTTTTCCTAATTAAGTTCACTTCCCTCTGGTGCATCAGAAAAGTGTGATAGTGACAGAAGTATTCCTCACTGACCTGTCAGAACTCTGAGCTAACCTGCATGGGCCAGCTAGCCCACGGGCAGTCTTTCCCAACAGTACTATGCAGAACAGTTATGCTGATGTGGAAAATACAATCTTTAGCAATTATGAATGCTTAACATGTTTGCAGTTCTGTACAGTGACTAATTAGTCCTCTAATGTGCATTTAGTGGTATTTTCAAAAGCCCCCAGGAGTTTTACACAGTGGAAGTTAGTTTTAAGAGTCACAATTTCACCTATGTGTACCTCTCAGTACCTTTAAAAAGTGTTTCTTAATTCACAGTGGGAAATCTTAACTGTAGTGCATCTTTCTCTTGTAAGTCAAATGAAAAAAATCTTTCTTTTCATACCATAGGATTAAGACACTGACATATATTTAACGGCAAATGTTATGAGTTTCTGCAACTTTAGACTTTCTGCATACTTCAGATTTTTTTTTAGAACATAATGTTTTAATTGACAGCAGTGTATTTCTGTTCCTTTTGCAAAAGCATCATACTACAGAGAAAAATCCTGTACCTCATCACATGCTGTTTTAATATTATACATTTTTTTGTATATTCAGACTTTCTTTGAGTTGTGGTCTGTCCTGGGGTTTATCTCAATCTACTGTGTAGGAAGCTAGGTATTAAAATGAATAGTAAATATAGGCATGCCATTAGACGTACTAGAAATTGACTGGAGTGGCTATACAAAAGTCGCAAGAGAAGTGTTGAAATGGGAAAAGAGGAGAGCAGAATCCAAAAAAGGGAATAAGAGAGTTGTCATGACTATAAGGGAAGGATTGAACACATAGTCATCACTTTGTTGATGATGAGAGATCCAGGAAAGAATTCTACTCAAGCTGTCACATCTGTGCAGTATTAACAAGAGAAAAAGCAAGAAACCTAGAGGAAGGTGCATTAAGAAAAGAGCTTTTATTTTTACTTAGAAATGTGTGTGTTTCTCTGAAAATCAGTGCACTAGGTTGGGCTCCATGGATTGCCACTGCAGGGAGTCCAGGAGAGCAAAAGTGGTTCTTGAAAATAATTTTTTAATCACTTTCCAAGTGAAACAAAGTATGAACAGAAAAAAATAGAAGATGACCATGTAAAGTTCTGAGAGTTTGGTGAGAGGGATGTGACAGAGTACAGCTCCTTTTCATACATTTCTTAACAGGCATGAGGTTTTGAAACAGTAATACTATCAGTGCCAGCAGTTTAAAATAGCTCCTGTCTAGTCACCATTTTACTGTGTCCACACTTCATTCCATCCCAATAGAAAAGCAAGCCATCAGTATCCGGTTAATCTGTAAACCAGAGTTTACATACCTTAGCACCATTGTTTGTGTGTCAGCAGCATCTGAAGATCTGTGTACCTCATATTTTGTTACTAATTTAAACTGAGATTTGAAAAGCCAAGGAAAATTAGAAAAATTTTAAAAAATTCTCATATTTACTGACATGAAACATTTAGATATATTTTATAGAAAAGGGTAATTTTTCTGGTTATTTTTGTGACCACATGTAAAATTAATAAGTATATTCAGTTCATTAGCAAAATAAGTTTTGTACAGGATCATAATGAATATTTGTCATTGCCAGCTTTCCGTGATGAGTATGTCTCCTGGCACAGAATTAAAATGGCTGTCATTGCAACACGAATCATGCCTTTTGACCTATTGTCTTGGATACCTCCTAAAATAATTTGTGTGCAGGCGTGCGTGGATGTGTTTACTTTTGATTTCAAAACCAGAAATAGGACAGATTTTACTAACTTTTTATGCATTCCTAAGCACAAAGATGTTTGGGCCAATTAATTTTGAATGTATGAGAGCTATTCTCAGTTTGTTCAAGTGACACGTTTTAAGACACCAGCATGACTGCTGAAGGACAAGAAGGGGAGTAGAGGTGGTATTTTGTTAAATGCTCTGAAGTTGTAGCAGCAAACTTAGATCCACATATTTTTCTATTCTTAACTGCAATTTTTCTTAGTAGGAACAAAATTGACCTTAAGTAAATAGGGGACAAATATTTTCCTATGTTGGCAGATCATATTTCTTCATTGATAAAGTAAGCAATCATTTACGTAATACTCCAGATTTAATAGCATAGTTTTCCATGCAATACTGTGCTACAGCAATGAATCAGAATTCTGTAACCTGTAGTATTACATTTACTTTGACATTGTCATGTTTCATTGTTTAATTTCCTTGGAAACAGTTACATCCGTAATGTATTACTACAACTTTGATCTGTCATCTACTGAAAATAAGGGTTTATCAGTCTGCTCATTCTGGCCTTACTGGAGACTGGGTTAGGTATAACCTAAATAAACAGTAAGGTACCAGAAACTCAACAAATGGAGCACCATAGGGACTATCTAAATTATTTTCAATGGCTCCTTATATTACAAATTCATGAAGGGAGAAGTTAAATTTTGACACACAGGAGTTCTGGGGGCGTTGGGGTAGATGTAAGGATGAGTTGCAACTCAGCTTGCCTTAGAAGATATTGAAGGGCTGTCTTAACAAACAAACAAACAACAACAAAAAAAAACACCCACCCGACCAACCAAACAAAAAAATAGAATGCAGGAGACTATATATGTTTTTCTAATATTTTTACTCTGTTATGTTTGTTGATAAAAAGTTGGTTAAGAAACCCCAGCCCTTCTGATAATATTCTGAGGATTCTGCTTAGAAGAATCTCATGTTCACTGTGATAATGTTCCCCATCCTCCTTCTAGATTTTGAACATACACAATCAAAAGTTAGTCTAGCAGTAGGAAATTCGTGATTTAAAAATATAATCCATCTTATCATGAGAAACATTTTTAAAGAAAAGAAAATGTGTTAGTTACAGGAAATTCCTATTATTCAGAATGAAAAGGAGGAAAAAAAAAAAAAAGTCATTTTCTTCACCAGTGCAGATGCAGAGTTGTAATAACAAAGTCCATAATTCACCTTTTTTATAATTTAGAAATCCTACTTAAAATGAACAGACTGTAGTGAATACACGGTTGGTCAAGGGAGGTGGCAAATTATAGCTTGTCAGAATTTCTTGTCCACTCTTTCTGAATGAAATTGGCCAGTAGAAACTGGCTAGGAATCACCTGAGTTACAGAAACATTTAACTGGAATACTGTTCTGTAAATCAGGCTGCAAGTTTATAATATCCTGTAATTTACAAGGCTAATGGTATATTTTGTAATTTTCATATAAATGTTTGATTATATATATTCAAAACAATTTTTATGTATTAAATGCAAACCTTTTCTTGCTCTCTCTAGAGCAGCAAATATCATTGATTTGTTTCTCTGTTACCTTTGTGTTGATCTGAAATTAAAAGTGTTTTTAATTTTTGCAGTAGATTTCGGTTCATTGTTGTATACAGCAAAGGGGTACAAGGTTTACTACTAGCCAAAAGGAGCATTTACTTGTCAGTAACCTGGTTTGGAGTTTCATGTTGCAGCTGTTTCTGTATGAGCCTAAATTTTTTTAGACTCATGAGGGAAGTGCTCAAAGTTTGTAGGGACAGGCCCTCCATTGCCTCTGGATGCATAATACCACTTTTCTGTATAACAGTTGGAACACTGCTCACTGACAATGAACTTTTCAATTCATAGTTTTTCTTCATTAGTTCATAATGTTACAATTATATTCAGGACCAACAGGTGTTTTATTTGGCTCACCATCATTCTTTGTCATGTTTCTGATTTTGTCTGTCTGATATATATATTTATTAAAGGAGAAACACATTGTGAGAGGCGTATCAATGGTAAAAGACAAATGCTTCAAATTTTAATAGGGACGTCAAAATTGAAACTGAAATGAAATTCTTGGGTTCTGAATGTTACATATAAAACTGTCTTTTTTAAAAGAGCACTGGAATAGATAAAATCATATTCTGAGTAGAACTGAAGTTTTGTGCATATTATATATTCTTATTAGAAACTTTTTCACTCTAGTATTTTATTCTACACTTCATACAATATATCTTCTAAATGTTGAAAACAATCTTCTAAATGTTTTGCTTGCTTTGGAGATTTTCACAGCTGACCAGATGATAGGGATAATAACGAATAATATTTGCAGAGCTTTGTGAGGATGCAAGCAATGGCAACACTGCAGGCAGGCAGTGAAAGGCAGGTTAAAAGCAGGCGCTGAAGACACGAGCTAGGTGGGGTGGTACAGATGCCCTGGGGTCACACATCTGGTCAGCACTCATGCTTCTACCAGGGTCTTTGCTGTTGTTCTGCATCGACCTTGCTAGATTAACAAGTACTTGGGTATTACACTTCATGTTCAACTCCATCTACCCTGCCTGTAGCATAAATACACCTAGGGTAAAGTTTTACTTCCGTTCCTGATTGTTAGGTTAACTTTTTATATTTTAGAAGAAGATAGGTAGGTGTTGTAGGGAGATGTCAAGAGGGGAAGGTGATTTTCTGTTTGCTTGTTAAAAAAATTTAGGGTTAGCTACAGCCATAAATCTGATTGGGCCCAAAGTCTTTAAGAGTGTATTTTCTGTCAGTCTTCAGTATTTTGGATTTTCTGCAAAGCTTGGTTTATTTTTATTTAATTTTTAAGTTTTAAGAGTTTATGTATTTTATTTATTTATAGCAGTAACAGGGGGGTCCCAGAGCGGTGCATATGTCTCTCTACTTTTGTGTGCAGCGTGGCAGTGATTTAAACTGAGTTCTTTAAACTGAGTTTTCTCTGCCACAGCCAGACGGCATGTTACTGTTCTGACTTACAGCCCATTCCTACGCATTGCCTCAGTCCAATCTGAGCTGATGCCTGTGAGCAGTATAAACTCTAACAAGCAAGACTTGAGAGGAAACTGCCACACATTTGATGATCAATGAGGGAATAACTTTTAACACTCTCTAGTCAGCGCGTTTTGTTTCCTCAGCAGCCTTGAACATGCCAACTGTCAAGATATTGATTGGACAGTTTCCACTAGCTACTGTAGTGCTGTGATATTGCACCATATAATTTCCAGCTTCTGCTTTTTCTTTTCTTTTTTTTTTGGTCATTGTTTAGAAAACTGAATATAGCCCAGATTGGGATTTTATGGTCTGATGCCCTCTTTCACAGGTTTGGTTTTTTTGTTGGTGGAGAAAGCCTTTGAAAATGTCTGTAATATATAAAGTATATATATGGTGCATGGCAATAATGCTATCACAATAAGGGAAAAAATAGGTAAGGGTCATTGCTCCTTTGAGAATGATGGAGAATAATGAAGATTTGCAAAGGGCAGAGGAAAAGCAAATACCCCAAACTGCATATAATAAATTGAAACATTTTTCACTTGGTGTGCTACTAATGTAGTAGTAGTCAAGCTTTACATTACTTGTTTGGCACTTTGGAGGAGTAAGAGGACAGAAGGAAGTACCTGGGTTTTAGTACTTAACAGTTATTAATGGGGGTTTTATCCTAGAAGAATTTGGTTATAAAGGGTGGAGGGAGAACTGCATCTTTCTAGTGGCTCCTTAAAATGAACAGGAACCTCTCTGACTAAAAGCTTTAAGTACAGAAAATTTGTGTGATCATAAAAAAACACAGATTTTATCAAAATAATGTTTTTGTGTCTGGATACAAATTGGTGTTGCTAATTCCTTAATCTGTAAGTCACTCATCAGGTAAATACTGTCTTTGGAGCAAATACTGTTTTGTCATATTGTGAATGTGGGAGGAAGAAGTGAAGTGGATTTGCAGAGTAGTGGAAAATGCTCCAGACTTTTAAGGCAAATAATTTTTGACATTTGTCGATTGGATTCATCCTGGTGGGTACTAAGCCCTTCCTCACCTTCCAAATTCTTTTTCTTTTTTATTGCTTACTTGAAAATCTTTCTTCTTACCAAAATAAGTAAAAATAGTTGGTTGTTCTTTATCATTCATGTGCCTTTGACATATTTTGTCTTTAAAATGTTTTTCTTCATATTAATTACTGGTTGTACTTAAGTAGTTGTTAAATATTTACATATGTGTTTTGCTTTAAAGGCATTATTCAGAAATTTATTAGTCAAGAACTCTTTACAGTGGATGTTATTAAAAAATCATGATTCAGTAATCCAAAATGAAGATATATCTTAAAAGATACTACTACATTGCTGCAGTCAGTGGAAGATTATTCAATGTTCAGGTATTAATATCCACTGTAAATTCAATTAATTAGGAAATAATTTGGAGAGAAATGCAATTACTGTACATTAATTACTCATGATTATTAACAACTACTATGAGGCCCATAGTAAATACAAAACCAAGTACAATTGCTGTAGTTTCAACTTTCTGTTTAATTCCCTTGTCTTTTGACATTGCTTTCTGTTTAATGTCAAGTTGCGTCTGTGATCCTGAAAAGGCTTAAGTATGGGCTTGCTTTGTGCACTCGCAATATTCTGAGAGAATCTTCTGCGAAAGGCATTTTAATTTGTGACCTTGTCTGTATACTTGTATTTGAGGTTGCCACTTCCATGAGCAGGTTTCCCTAAGACCTGACACTTACTGCCCTTATGAACCTCCTAAATTTTATTTTAGCTCAGGATGACAAGGAAACAAATCTGGCATCACATATTCATGACTAGATACAGTGATAGGTGAACTTATTTGAATCTTCCACAATAAATATAATTTTAAAAATAATATTGTGATATTAATGAAACTTTTGGACAAAGAATTGTGTGTCAGGAGACTATGAATTTCTCATTAGCCCATGTCTCACTAGCGTTTTGACCTCAAGGTGGGATGAAGGCACTAGGAAACGTGTCTAGAGGATTACCCTCAGGATGGAAATTGTATCAGAAGTTGATGCCGAATCCGAGATCTTTTTCTGCTGCACTAGCTGCCCAGCATATGGAATATCTGAGGCCAGCTTTAAGTCCCTTTTCGTTTGTTCTTCATTGGGAATATTTAAAGAATAGCATCTTTTTTGGAAGAAAGAACATGTAACATTTCTGTCTAACTTTTAGAAAAAGGGTACATAGCAGGCATATATATATAGCAGGGCACTAAGCTGATATTTCATGTAGCATGACAATGGTGTTACCTAATAATTCTGTTGTCATTTGATACTGTAGCTACTACCTTATCTGTGTTAGGGTCCGTAAGGGATATCTATTTGATGATATCTGCACAGTGTGACCCTGAGGACAGATGAGAATTGGCAGATCAGGAAACCACCCAGTTGGCTTTAAAAGTTCATGGGGCACCCTGAATTTTTGCTGAAAAAAGTGATAACTCAATGGTGTTGGACTGTACCTGAAAAACTTACTGGATGGTCAGATAAGAAGGCTGGGTGGTGAATTTGGGTTTGTCTAGTGTGTTTGTAGGCAGTGGAAAAATTCCAGCAAGTAACATAAATGATTTGCCAGTATCTGTGCAGGAGATGAGGGCCTGAGTTTATGTATTCAGATATGAAGACCTTGTACTTCTGTCTCCAAAATAATCAGTGCTGTTCCTTGTTATTTTTTATAATTCTTTGACATAATATATGTAGTTGTCAACTAGAAAATGTGTTTCTACTTTTCAGAAAGTTCCCCAAATTTGTGTTTTAATAATGTGTTTCCTGATAAATCTGCGCTGACTCTTTTGCTACTTAGTTTCATGAACTTTATTCAGGAGCCAGGAATCACAAGCTGTGGATTTTTGGAGGGAGCTCTCATTGAAGTTCCCCTCTGATACATCCTTAATGTGATCTGCCTTGTGAAGTCACGTAAAAAGTTTGGTTTTAGGATCTTTTTTCATGAGAAACTGAGCACCATTCACTTGTATGTGTTCTGCTTCTTGTCTTGACCCAGATGTTGTCTATTGTAGCCTCTGCAAACACTGGATGCATGAAATCTGCTCTATGCTTAAAACACAGTATATTTGAAGAAATAAAAGGCATTGACAATCATAGCTCAAAAATGAGACCTGAATTCTGTTCTTGCCTTGTTTTAAGGCTTAGACCTCTAGAGCTTTTGCATGTTTTGGCTTTTTTAAATGGAGGGATAAATAAACCCACCAAATTTCCACATTTTTTGTAATTTTTTTCTGCATAGTATTTAACTGCTCTCTACCCCACTTGAATGGGAACTATCTGGGCTGTCTGTCCTGTTACAAGTGAAATGGTATATGCAGTCTGTTTCAGCATAGCCAAAGTTTTGCATACAAGTTTTAATATAATATGGATATTCATAAATACTTGGTTGTAAAGTTTAGATTAGTGGGCCATTTGATTCTGGGGTCTCTACAGCTACTAAAGACAAAAATGAGCAAAAAATTAACAAAAGTAAACCTGACACTGGATGGATAAACCTGAACAAAATCTCTTTGAGATTGGAGCATTTGGGATAACTGCCAGGCTGGACTTAGGGATGTTTATAATAGGCTATGTGTTGATTGAGGAGAGGAGCATGAAAGGTACAGTTTTAGCACCCCCAACCTATGCCAAATTATGCAAGAAGGTGGGGACTGCTGTTTGGACAGGGGACAGATCAATTAAATCTTTTAGGACAGGATGCTTTAAAATGCATGTTTGTAAGTTAAGACATAACCTAAACATTTTAATCACAAGAGATTCTAAAGTTTTATCCACCGAGTGAGTTCTTGGTGGGGAATCAACATTGAAACAGACTCTCCTAGGTCTTCAGCAATTCATTTATTTTCAACCATGTAGCTTTTGGATTGGCTGAGCATTCATTCTTCTCCCCTGCTAATTATAAACTAAGGAGATGTGGTGATGTAGCTTTTCTTTCAGTTTCAGATCAGGCACAGTTTAAATTTGATTTATTCAAATACATTTTGAATCCTAATATAATAAATAAAACCTGGCAAAATATCATGGTTGGACTGTAATCTTAACTAGAAATACAATTTTACCTTTCTGAGTCTCAAACTCCTAAACAAAATTAAAGGTTAAAAAGGTCTTACTATTTAAAGAAAGAAACATAACACTGACAAAGGGAAAACCAGTAGCAGTTACCATTATTTTCTCTAGTCCTCACAGATAAACAATTCCTGTCTTTTGGTAGTTTTATCAACAGTAAAATCTGCAGTAAAAATCAGCTGTTACACATTTTGTTTGTAAAGTGGCTCTGGAGTTAGTAAATTAAAGCATGTTGGTAAGGTAAAGTTTTGATCAAGGGGTATTTTTATTATGGAAATAATGCATGGTTCACTAGATGGAAGAAATTGGTTGTCTGGAATAGTTGTCATGTTTTTAATCCAGAATATATAAAGTCAAATTTGACATGGAAATGTACACTTGAAAAATTATTCCTTGTTTTGCTTTACTCTATCAGCAACATTTAAGTTCTGATAATCTTACTTTGGGTTCTGTTTTGGAATCTAAAATATTTTTTGAGAATTGTAATTTTGACTGTGAATTTTATTCCTAAAGGACCTTAACATTTGACCAGTTTTCTAGTGTCAGACATACTGTCCTGTTGTGACTTCCCTATATAGAACCTGATTTTGTGAAGTATTTTATTGTGCAATCGAGGTCAGCACAGCAAGTGCTTAGGCAGATAAGTGGTCCTACTGAGTGTTCATTGACAGAAATACCATTCTCTGAGAATTACTTCAGTGGAACAAAAGGTTTTAGCAAGGTAAAACAATAGACTTAATGCAAAAACAAAGATGAAGAAAATGGTCAGTCCTGACAAAAGCAGCAAATAAGGAGTGCAGTAACAATGAAGTCCATCCTTGTTGGCAAAATTAGCACTATGTACAATTAGAGGACTGAAAGCAAAGTTGTGGAGAAGCAGGATGAGATTAAAAAGTCTGCTTTGAAATTCTGGAAATAAACAAAATGTTGATGACTATGGGAAAAGTAGAGAGTGAATTAAGGATTTCTTTTTAAGACTTTTTTTTATTTTTATATAGCAGATTCACATATATGTCTACTCAGTACTGACTTCTGTAACAATATCTAGACATAGATTGTCAGACTAAAATTCAAACTTTGAAGTACTTCTGCTCTTGTTTGTTGTCATTTACTTAAATCCTTTCAAGTGAAATTTTGTTCTTTAAGCGTTCCATGAAGAGTTTGAGCATCTTAAATTTAAAATAAGAAATTTATTATTTTGGTTTCATTTAGTATGCATAAAAGTGGAGCACTGATACTGTGGAGTAAGCCAGAAATAACACCAACTACTTGTCATACATCTGTCATGTAATGTCAAACCAGTGTGTATTCATTTTGATACTAACATGCTGCTGTGATGGTCCCAAGTGTTCCTGGTAGACACAGGCACAGCAAATTCTGTTTTTTTCAGTGTTGTGGTTTGGGGTTTTTTTTGGGGCAGGGGTGGAAGTGGGAGGGGGGTGTTTATTTTCTCCTCTGGTGTTAGTAATGATATGTATGCATATGAAATATAGTCCTGAACCAGAAAATTTACTCCTCAATTACTGCAGTCAGACTGCAAATAGAATATTAGGCAGACATGTAAAGATGCTTTCTGTACATTACCGACAGAAAAAGGAATGGATTTCAGGTCTTTGAATCCTGTATCCCTGCATTAGTATTTATTTTCTGGGTAGCAGCCACGGTGAGTTTTCAGAGTGATGTAGAAGTTCAACCAGTATTTCCTGAGGCAAAATATTAATGACTTCACCTATCCAATTACTGTGCCTAATATAAATTTGTTATTACTTTCTTATTATATAGGACATAGTAAAATGCCTTGGGCATCCTTGCATAATAGCTAAAACAATATTAAGTTATCATCAGAACAGCAAACTCTTTTTCCTGGCCATGTGTGCTTGTTGAGGGGACTCGCTTTGTTTCAAGTCTCTGTAAAAAGATGTCTTTTGTGTTATATTTTTATGAAGGTCATTTATTCTAGATAAATTCAGACGGATGGTGGAACCTGTTCCCAAATGAGAAGTTAAAATGCTCTGATGTCATCCTCTTTTAAATTGAGGACAAGACAGCTTCAGTACTTTTACATGTAGAGTATTTGAGATGAGACTCTGAAATAGACTTTGTTCAAATTATTTGGGAATGACAGATACAACCTTCGTATGTAGAAACTATGTTTTGTATTGTGTTGTATTTCTGAACTGACTCAAGATTTCTGTGTGGAATATGTTGCCATGACCTGATTTGGAGAAAAAGAGTGGCCATAGAAAGGATGACATCTGAAATAAATGATTGCAATTCCCTGGCTAGCTGCCCATGTAGAAAGCTTTCTTGGGTTCAGCTGTTGGTTCCAGAGCAGCTGGAGGATATGGTGCAGCTCCTGTGTTAATGTGCATAACAAATGGTAGGAATATGTGCTGCATAAAAAAGGAAAATATCCTTTTCAGTATATAATTTGACTTCTTCCTTCAAGTATACTGGCATCATTTGAGTTTTGTCCTGATTCAGTGTCAGCCAGCTAACTGTCAGCCTTATCCTAATCTCCCGCTGACAGTGTCCCAGATAATCCATAGCTCTGGTTGGGTGAGGAGAGACTAATGGCTCCATATGCACAATAAGTGAGAAAAAAATAAAAGAAAGAGGGTTTTAGAAGTGCAGCTGCCCACATCTGAAGTACTAATATTTTTTAGATTTTCAGAGACCTTCTGTACACCTCCTTGTCTAAGGAATACATTGAATTGTGTTTTACGTTTATATGTTATCTACTTCTAGTGATGCTTTAATATAAAACCCTGGCACAATTTATCACTCTGCTTTCAGAAAAAGATTACTTAAGGAAGTATGCTATTATGGGAAATTACATAATTCTAAGAACATGCTTCACCTTAAAAAAGAAAATGTCTGGCAGTGAATAAAAGCCACACTAAATATCATTGAAAGATGAAGTTCAGAGGTAGGAAAAGGAATGCTGTAGGGAAGGCATTTTGGGAGTAAAAGCTCATAAAGTCTATGGAACATGTCTACAGCTGGGTGTGTAGATTTTATTTGCCGTAAGTGTTGCTTAAATAGGGAGGGTGGTTCATGTCTGTTCTTCACTGCATCTATTTATATAGATATCAGGAAGAAATTCTTCCCGGAGAGGGTGGGGAGACACTGGCACAGGTTGCCCAGAGAAGCTGTGGATGCCCCATCCCTGGAGGTGTTCAAGGCCAGGCTGGATGAGGCTTTGAGCAACCTGGTCTAGTGGAAGGTGTCCCTGCCCATGGCAGGGGGGTTGGAACTGGATGGGCTTTAAGGTCCCTTCCAGCCCAAACCATTCTATGATTCTATAGGGTTCCTGGGTTGATCTGAGAATGAAATTCAAAGTGTCAAAGTTGACAGGTATGAACTGAGACATGGTAGTGTCTGTGGACTATTGGCTTCAAATGAATGCATTGTTATTTGAAAGTTGTATTTAATCTTCTGTGAGATTTCTGAACTAGAGCTAGCTTTATACATATTGATTCAGAAAAACACCATATCTGCATCTCATTTATTGGATTTTAGCATGGTGCAGGTCTTGTAGTTTAAAGAAATATAAAGGTTTATTAAAGTGGATAAATTTCAAGTAGGGTTTTTTTTGTTGGTTTTTTTAGTAAATCAAAATGAATTTTCTAGAAAAATCTGGGAAACCAAATTCTAATTTCAGTGACTTTAATAGTAATATAAGTGTGTGCTTCACTTCAAGAATATGGCTGATGTCAGAGTAAATGCTACAAAGGGAAAGGGTAAATAATAAAGCTTCCTTTCTGTACAGAGCTGTCTCTTCCTTTCTCTTCTCGTCCTCCCAGCAGACATATGCAAGGTTATACAAGTGTGTATCGTATCTATCTAGCACAGATGGTACCATATACTATAGCCTGTGCATGGCAATATTGAGAAGTATCTATTTAAGCACCTGAATGAGTATTTATGAACTCCACATGCAGGTATTCTTATCCTTATACCTTACAGATTACACTGATAAGAACATCAGCATTTGTACTCTGAATTGTGTGCCCACTCATGGTTTGTTCAGGAATAAATCTTGTGTTTCAGTTCGCACATATTTTTGTCAGATCAGTGTTATGCTCTGTGTGGTGGTGAGACGAGGTAGTACAGACACCAACTGGTTTTCCTGTGGAGGGAAAGACAGTGGCAAACCCAAAGGAATATGTGGAGTTGGCCCCAGGAACATGAAGGGGATGATGGGTAGATAGGCAAGCCATTTCAGTGGAGATACACTTGTTTTCTTGCTCTATGGCATCAGTCAGGATTCCTGGAGTTCCGTTGCCCCCAGCTGGCCATTCCTTTTCTTCTGGTGCCCACCTGTGCTTCTTGCCTCCCTGGGTCAGAGTGAAGGATGATTCCTGGGGGCTGCAGCCTCCCCCTGTGACAGCTGTCCCTGCTGCAGAGCTCCTGGGACAGCAGGGTCCTCAGGCTCAGCTGGGCAGGGAGGTAATTCCATGTGTCAAATGTTGTCTGGCTTAATTAACCTACTTCTACCTTTGATTGAACAAGCCCTTTTTCTCTTTTGGCTGTCTCATTAAAAGGTTGAATAAGATCTCTGTCTTAATTTGTTGCACATTAGATTTCCCTTTCCTGCGGCGCATTTCTTGCAGAGACAACTTGCATGGGTGCTCTCTTCTATATTTTTGTGTTTTCTGTTGTCTTCTTCCTCTCTTTTTATATGCAGTCATATATTTCCTTTTACTAGATCATAAGTTATAATGTTAGGCTCATATATTTAAATGCTTGTTGTTACTGTTGCATTCCCTTCGTGTCTCAGTTGGGCACTTTTTCCCTGTGTTGCCATACATTGCGTTAAGGATGTTTGTGCTATTTCATGGCACTAAGAGCTCTTGATGTCTAGTTCTCAATGCAGTTTACTAGTTTGTTAAACTCCTTGATTTCTGGAAACGCTTCATTTTGCTCTGCCAAAACCTCTGCCCTTTACAGTTTTCAAAAATGCTGTCTTCCTTCTATTTTAAGCTATAATTCTCTAATGCTGTCTTTTCTTCCAACTTACTTTCATTCTTGCTTCTCTTGTCTTCTATTTGACATGGAGGGTATTTATTTTGTTCTTATGTCTTCCCTACTCCAATATTCTCTTTTTTTCCCTGGTCAATTTCTTTATGTATCTCACTTTTTGTTTTTAATAGCTAAAGTATCCTTTGTATAAGATTGCAGAGATATTAAATGCTAAGCACTTATTTTATCCTTTACTCAAGATAATTGATCCTAGGGACAAATTTGTGATCTACAGACAGCTGTGTCTCCAAAAAGGCACTTGTGATTTTCTCTGGAGACAACAGAAGTGTAAGTGGTTTGTTATGGCTCATCTGTAATGATCAGCTGAAATTCGCTTAATTAAGGAAATCATGCAAGATATGATATGCCTGGGTTTTCAGTTCACATACTGAAAGACCATTTGAAATTCAGTAGTATTTCTTCCATCATTAGCTGATATTACCCTGCAATATAGAAGTGATATTAGCATATATGACAATTCACTGTTTCCTGAGAATTATAATATTTTACTTCCCTTCTGCACTCTGGTAAAGAGGATGCCATCTCCTACAATGTGTTCTCATATGTGTTCCCTTCCCTGAAGAGAAGCTATTGTGTGGACATACCACATCTCCTCTGCATCTGATACCTCTATGAAACACAGACCTGAATTCAGGCTGTCTTTTGGTCTAGCTGGATAATGAAATCACCCCTCATATATCCATGTGTGGTAGATATTCCTGTGTGCTGAAGGGACAGTCACTTTCTGGTAATGGCCTGTACAGACAAAATATTTTCATTCTACTTGTGCAAAAATTGGTGGTGGGTGGTGGTTTGGTTTTTGTTGGTCTTTTTTGTTTGTTTGTTTTTAAATTTGTGTTTGGGCCCCAAAGGCAGCATTAAAAAATAGTGAATGTGTAGGAGATTTTTAGATATTTAAAACAAGTCTGTATGTTAAAAATGTCTTGAGTTTTGAAATACTGATCTGACTTTCAATCTTGTAATTGACATAGTGATGGAGGCGGTAAAAAGACAGAAAAGGTGCTTTTTGAATAGATTCAATTATTTTCGGAAAATAATGCCACAAGGAAAAATGTATACAGTGATGTAGCGTGTCAGGAAGTTTTTTAAGAAATCGGTTGCTCAGTGTCAAAAGCCCTTCAGGAAAATGAAATATTTTTATCTCTTAACTTTGGAGTTACTCATTTTTCATCCCTAACATCTTTCCTGTATTTCTTAATGTCAAAAGTAAGCATGCATATGCTCAATGTCCTCATTTTGTTTCCTAGTTCTTATTCTGCCCATGTTTCTCTAAAATGAGGAGGAAGCCCTTTGTTTAGGCTACACATTCTAAGAGTGAAGACTGTTTATAGAGTATTCATCTGTTTTTCTTGTCCATGATACATATGGTGACATCACTGCATACTTTTATATGGTTTGGACAGTGCAAAACCAGCAGTGAAAACGCAGAGAGCAAACAGAGCATGTTTTTATAATTAACTACAGAGCTTAGAGCATAGCTTGTGAGTCGTGTTAATAAGAAAAGCTCGCTTTAGTTCTGAACTCAAAGGATGGACCTCCCTAAGCTGTTCATCATATTCAGTGCCCAAAGAAGTTGCTCTCCTCATTCTTTCTGGTACCAGGTTAAGATAGAATCATAGAATGGTTTGGGTTAGAAGGGACCTTAAAGACCATCCAGTTCCAACCCCCCTGCCGTGGGCAGGGACACCCTCCACTAGACCAGGTTGCTCAAAGCCTCATCGTGGGCTTCTGTGGGCAACCTCTGCCGGTGCCTCACCTCATCTAATTTAATTCTAATATCTTTCTGTTTAAACCCATTACCCCTTGTTCTGTCACTCCATGCCCTTGTGGACATGCAGGTTCCTAGTATATCACAGACCTTTCTAACAGTCTCAGGTCCAACCGCAAACACAAAGTCTAGCTAAAGCTTTTTTCCCATTTTTCTTTTTCACAGGTAGAGCTGAATAACCACCTCCTTTATCTTGCATTCACGTCAAGTACGTATTGCCATTTCTTTCAGTCATGTGGAGCAAGTGTTTGATACTTGCTTTTATTTCAGTAGTTTACCATTGTTGACCCACAATTGATTTATGTCTTTTTCTCTAAAATATAGATCTTTTTCTGGTGGTCTACTAATATTTTCCTCATCTTTTGTCAATGCATTAGAACTTTCACTCCTAATTATGTACTTATTTGAACTGAATTTAATCCTGTTCACTTCAGTCTGCTACTCTTGCTCAAAAAAACTATTTTGAATTTTAATTCTGTATTCCAAAACGCTTGGAACAACTTCCAGCTTTGTGTCATGGGACAAATTTTTAAATATTCTCTTTAGTCAGTCATCTAAATCCTGAATCAAACTATTAAATTGCACTTGATCTAGGCCAGATCATTCTCCCCTTCACCAAATTCTCTTTCTAATATTACAAATAAATGTACTTGGAGAGCACAGCTGTGTGAAAAGTGCATTCACCTTATGTTCATTTCATTAGGCTAGTAGTCCTTAGAGGTAGACACTCACTGAGCACATAACATGCTGTGGCTTATTTTTCTGTCAGTCCTACTTGGAAGCTCTCAAGGATGATGTGCTGCTTATGAGTCCTAGATTGGTGTGGATGACCATACTTCTTCTAAAAATACTTACAGAATTTAACCAGGATATCTTTCTCCTCTTTTTCCTATGGAGTAATACAAGAGATACTCGTCATAAAAGGAAATCAGAATGATTTGACAGAATGGCTCTTAGATTGATGTTGGCAATTTTTTTCCAAGTCATTATGTTGTATATACGTGTGACTTGATTGTTTAATCACTTTTCCTAGTGTCTTTCTGGATAGTAAAATCTAAGAAATAATTGTAAAAGTTTTTCCCTTTTTCTGGGTTTTGAAAATAGAATTTAAAAATATATTTCCCTTTTCTTGTCCTTGGCACTTCTTTTGCTGCCAACAGACCTTCAGAAATATTCACTAGTGGTTTAAAGATTCATTTGATTAATTCCTAGAGTACCCTATGGGAAATCTTACCAGGCTGCATTGATTTAAACACATTATTTATCTACCATTCTTTTCCAAATATGACCTTAGCTCCTAATCCTGTGCTTTAAAAATATTTGTGTCATACGGACTGCTCAAATTAAACGTTCTGGTAAAGTCTAAAGTATATAAATAACTGACCACGTGTACCTTCTCTGCATTATCTGCTTGTTTTAGTACACTTGTAAGCTTGCATACCCACTTTCTTACGGCTTGGACCTCATGTACTTACTGAATAATGTACATGTTTTTGACTGTGAGAATATGAAACTAGATTTTGGGGCTAGATCTAAGGTGTCCTTAGGCCAAATATTCCTGATGAGTAAAGAGAAACATTGCATTGGCCCTTAATATTTCAATGGCTCTGCAATTGACATGATATTTTTCAAGCCAGTTGGAGTACAATCATGTTTTATAAAACATGTTAAAAATGTGGTCTATGAATCACAGCATCATTAAGTAGTTTGGAAGACAGCTAGCTCTCATTGAACAGAATTCCTATACTATTTAGTATTTTAAAGATGATAACAGGTATCCTCAATTTCATGTGGAAATGAGTTGGCAGCCTGTGTAGGTTAATGCACAAAAATGTAATCATCTGCTTTTGGTCTGACACAGCCTGTGTGAATCTTCTGCGAGTGTCATTTTCAGAAGTTCTGCTGTCTCAAAGATAATGCTTATCATCACACTGCACACATGTTTGGAGAGCAGGGAATGGAGTTAAATTCTACATTTTTCCTAAGCAGAGTTGTTTTGAAAAATCAGCTGCCCTTTCTAACACGTGAACTGTATTATTTAATGCGATTCCTCTGAATTTTCCAGTTCTGCAAAAGAAAATCAAGAAGTTTCCAAGATTAGACAAATTAGAAGAAATAAATCATAAGGTGAAAAGGCCATGCTTTTATGTCTAGCCTATAACTGATGCTGCAAATTTTTGTGACCTAGTTTAATGAAAGGGTTAAACAAAGTGTTATATACTGTTTGCTGTCTTTAGGCATTTGTTCTGTATCCATGGACTTATTTTAATGTAAATAGGCACCTCAACAGCTGTGTCCCCTTAAGCACATTTTATTTAGCAGCTGGGTTATACACGTCACTTGGCAGCCATGAATTTTCAATTTTTCCCTGTGCCAAGGGGGCAGCTGGAATAATTTGAGTGCTCATTAATTTGGGAGAAATATGAGCTGTGTAAGTCAGACAACATGAGTCTTCTGTATGGTGTTGTACAAGGATAAGCGGATCAGGGTAGAAGCAATTTGCCCTGTCCCAAGGGGGCCTTCATTTTTTAATAAGCTGGTTATGAAAATTCTATTTCTTTGCAGTTTAAAGAGTCTAATTAGAGCCTGTAATATCTCTCCTATAACTGGAGTGGATGAAGGTTAATGTTAGGCCTCCAGAGTCTTTTCACATTCATTTACAGACTTAAATCAGGTAATAGTTTGTAGCTAATTAGAAGAGTGTATTAAATATTTAGTTTGACTTAACTGTGAGAACACATGGATGCTGTAGGGCTACAGAAATGATAAAGTAGAGTAAAGTTTATCTTTGATTAAAAAGTAAATTTAAAGGCTGTATAGTAATTTTAATACTGACTGGTATGCTGTGACAGTCTGAGCAGCAATTGGCTTCAGTTGGTTGAAATGTCAAGATAAAGGAATATGATGTCTATCTAATGTCCTTGCGGTAACACTTTGGTTCAAACAACTCATGATGAATATACAGTGTCTGAAGGATTAAATGTTTTTCAGCATAGCAGACAGGTTTTATGTAAAATCTCATTTATTTTTCTATCCACTGACTTAGCATTTTCAGAAAGATTGTCTTAAAGAAATTGTAGTGCTTCCACTCACAGGATGTCCAACAATAAACACACATTCCTACCAGACTTGGCCAAACAGTGGGTCTGCTCTTCTGTCAGAGTAGTGTCTGCATTTGTAGCTTTTGCTTCGGCTGATTTTTGGTTTCAATTAATTAGTAAGGTAATCTTAAAATTGCAAGTGCAGACTCTTTTTCCTGTCCTTGTAAATAAAGCCTTTAGTTTTATTCTATTATGCTTTGAATTTGCAAAATTCTTTGTATTGTGAGTGGACCTCACTAGTTTCCTTTGCTACTTCATAAAACTTTCTGTTGCTGGTTGGATTTCTAGAACTTGAACCTTTTGCCACTGAAAGTAGTATAAAAACTAACACAAAACTCAGTTGTACAGAAACAGG
This sequence comes from Eurypyga helias, assembly GCF_000690775.1. Taxonomy (NCBI): domain Eukaryota; kingdom Metazoa; phylum Chordata; class Aves; order Eurypygiformes; family Eurypygidae; genus Eurypyga; species Eurypyga helias. The sequence continues at coordinate 40,978 of NW_010262283.1, forward strand.
CTTACAAAGTTGAGCTGAGCATTATAATGACTTTTATCTAAAATGTTTGGTTTAAAGGGCAGGCAGGGGTTTACATCTCCTTGTAGTGAAGGAAAGATCGCTCAAGGTAAGTCTGCATGGAAAAATACAGATAGACAGTATCCTGAGTCATGAAATACAGAAGCTCACTTCAACACAATTCTATAAATCTTCCATGAAAGAGATCTTGTTTTATTCAACTGGACATTCTTAGTAGTGTCTCTCAGTCAGAGCAGGAGTGGCTATGTTTCAAATTTTATTCGACTTTGTTTTATTGATTTTTTTTTCCCATTGTGTAAAATCTATTCTATGAAACAATCTTGTTGGTTAAATATATAGCATCCATCTACTGCTGCTATCGTATGCTATATAAAATGGCATTGCACAGATGTAGCAAGGTGGACCTACCAGAGAACCCAGAAGGACTTTGCATCTGATATCTTTATCAATTATCATTCTACAGTTTGATGACTACCAAATCCCTTTGCCTTTGGTTACAGACTTCAGTGCTCAGATAACAATTACATTCTGTTAGATTTTAGATGGTGATGTTTTTAAAGACTTTTTCCAAATCTGTAGAACTGATTCTTATTTCCAGTGAGAATTGCACACTCTAACTTGTTTGACTCTATGCATACCTTTGTACCGTTGTCTGTTTTCTTGTATGTTAATGCCATTGTAGTTTAGGCTGGAGTCTCAACTGCTCATCTTCTTCCTAACCTTTCTCACAGTTTTCATGAACTGATTTCTCATCCCATAAACTGAGTGCAGCTCCCTTTTGCCTTGCCTGAAGGCTCACTTACATCTTCAGCAACTGGTCCTGATAGCGGTGGAGTCCCTTGTTCATTTGTGAAGAAGGCTGTGGATTTAAAACTGGAGTAATAACAGCAGTGAAATACTTCAAAGTGAAAAGGGAAGAATGCTGATAAAGGGAAGAGGTGAACTAATAATTGAGACAGAAGAAATTTCTCTATTTGACAGAAAAAAAGGACAAAAAGCATCTGTAACCTCAAAACAGTCAAACTTTTCTAGCTATAAGATTGTTCAGGCCTCAAATTCTTGGCTTGTGATCTGTCCCTTTAATCTCAAGTTTCCTCTCCAGCATTTTTTAGATGCTAGAAACTCCATAATGGGTTGGTAGAGAATCAGTGATAAAACTTCTAAATATCACCTTATTTTGTTACACTGCTCTCCCAGTTGCCAATTTTTATAAAATGGTTTATGACTGCAATAATCCCCTGAAAATCAGCTGTTATGGGAGATAATAGCCGGTTGTCAGAGCATTAACCACCCTTGACTTCACTTAGGGCCATTACGTAACAAAAGAATGAACTTAGTGGTAAGGTTGCCAGGTGTATTAAATTATATGATGAATTATAGAGATTCTGTAGTGGGGATTAGTGTCCAAAAAAGACTAGTGGAGATTGCCAAACCCATTATCTGATAGGACTGCAGGTTGGACAAAATCCCAAGGGTGAAAGGCCAGTGCTTTATCCATTATGTCATCCCCTAATCTGTGTCTGCACCATGCACGGGGAAGTATACTGCAAATGGGTTACCATTGTTCTATGTTACATCCTGGAACTATGTAATAATAGAAGTGGAGACGTGAGCAGTGTTTGGTTACTTAGAATTTAGTCTGTTTTTGATCTTTTCTCATGGATTCTTGTAAAAAATACTAGTTGATATACAAGAAAGCGAAGTAGTGTAATGGCAGAAATTGTATGAGCCTGCTTTTTCCACAGAAGCTTCAGTTAGATCCAAGAAAGTTGGTTATGTCATGGTTTCTGCTCTAATCCCTTCCTCTCCTCTCCGTTCAGACAAATTAATTTGTTTAGGCTGCTGTATTGCATTTAAAGAAAGTATTTCTTCTACATTTCAGCAAATCCACCAGCATTTTGAAGAATGGCAATAGTAGGTATAGATGAATTATGCCTAAGTAGTTCATCTAGGCTTGGCTGTTAATTGTTTGTAATGACTATTCTGGAATCTTGTGTATCAGGACTGGAAACAAAAATTTCTTGAGCTTTTCAGATGAGAGCACAGAACTTGTTCCAAGCTCCAGTAAATATTATATAATGATAGAAAATTCATGTCATGTAATTTTTAAAAGTTACGAAAGGGTGAGTTAAAGTTTTCCTCTCTATACCCAATATTGTTGAACTAATTGAACCATGGCTGGCTTTACCAGTGGGAGGAGATAAAGATATAATAAATAAAATTTCCTAAACCTCAGTAAAATGTTTGTAAAATGTAGTTCTTTAGTAAAAGTGTGTAGTATATACACAATATTTGGAGGTAGTCTATAAAAATTCTGTTGGCACTCTACAGATATATTTGAAATATTTATAACACAACCCCTTGGTCTCCAAGTAATTTGTAAAGATGGGAGAAATGTTACAGCTGGTTCTGAAAGTAAAAGTTACAATAAAGGTAATAAGAGGGTTTTTAATAATCTCATGGTGTGGTGTGGTTGGGGTTTTTTTGGTTGTTGGTTTGTTTGTTTATTTTTTTTTATTATTTCCCCCAAGTAATCATAACTTTTTGAAGAGAATTGTCTGGGATGTTATTTTCTAGACATGGTCTCATACCAAAAGTATAATATTTGTTAATTTTTTTTTTCTGAATTCATTGGTCAACAACTGAGAAGAATTTAGTACATTCAAGTTATATACTGTGGTGTATTACACTTTGTACATTATTGGATGTTATTTAACACCATTAATAAATGCTGCACACTAAGCAGGAAAGATCAGCTAGAAAGTATTAGGTGCTTCTTATATCTGTTTTGGGTTTTTTGTTTGCTTGTTTTACTGTTAAATAACAAATCTTAAATGGTTATTTAATACAACCTATTTGCTTTGCTGCCTATTTGTATATAATTCTTTAGTGATAAACTTGCTGTGCCATTTGAAGCTCATCTGCCTGTGAGGGAACGGACCTTGCTCTGTGACCAATGATTCAAGGTGTTTATGTGGCCTGAACTTGTGCCCCATGTAAAAGGTCTGAGATGTCTTGCTCCTCTCAAAACCATGTCAACCATCAAACTCCATTAGGGGATCATTAAGCCCTGTGCTAATATGGAGCTGGTCACTTTCTCATCACCTGCTTTACCTGTGCACACTGTGAAATAGCATAATCTCCTCTTCCTCGGATAACTATGCTCCTAATGTATTGGGTGAATTTTGACAGTGGGAAATTATTCTTCCTAAATCTTGAGTTGCATTATAATTTTCTGTAAATCAACAAAGATGTCAAAACATATTCAGTGCTAAAGAAATACCTTCACTCGATGTCTCATGTAAAACATGCAGCTTGTTCGAATTTTCTAAAAGTCACCCCCAGCAGCCTTAGACTTAGAGGGAGGATCTAGAAATGCTCCTTGCAGGTGAGTGTGACATAGTAATGCTGTCCCCTGACCACAAGGCATTAACTGCAGCATCAACTTCCTTTTTTCCTGCATGTATTTTCTGAGGTAGGTCTATACAAAGTGCTGCTGGGGATGCAGATGTTTGGGAAAGCAGGACTTGGCTGCTGATCCCCACACAGATTAAGTGTTTTCCTTTGGTGGTGTTTTTGCTTGCAACATCTTGTTTCCCGGTTAAATGGACCTATTAAGTATATGGGGTTTGTTTCTGTTATGTGTCCCATCAGTATTTAGGGTACAATGTGGGGTACAACGAATGTTTCAGATATTGCTATAATAGAAAACACTGTCATAAAATTGTCTGGGTACAGTGTGCAGTTGCAGGAAGGAGAAAACATGGGGTAATGTAGGAATGCAAACTTTTCCAAAAGATGTATTTTAACTACTACAGGGGAAAAATTAACAATGAAGAACCTCTTGCTGAGTAACTTAACATTTAAAGATTTGATTTCATGAGGTAATGGCTTCAATTTCATGGCTTTCTTGCACTGAGTGCAGAATAAGTTGAGTCTTTCATCACCTTATGGGGTAAAGGTCTGTAATAGGGTGGAACATACTGTAGTAGTGCTGTCTTGTCTTGTGTCACAGGGCTTTGTAGCCCTCACCTGTAGAATTTTGTGCGTTCATTTAAAGCATTGTCTTCATGGAATTTCCTAACTTATCGATGCAAATAGATGCCTAACTCATTTTTTTCACCACTTCATAATAAAAAAGGGACTAAAATTTAGAAAGGTACCAAGCCATTCAGAGATAAAGTCAAATTTATGGAGTGACCATGGATTTCTACAGCTCTTTTCCCACACCTCTTAACTGCCCTGTATGTTATGTCCTTTGCAACAACCAGGTACACTGGAGTGCACTTGAAACTTTTGTATTATTTTTGGTTTGCTTTGTGTGTGTGTAGGTTAAGGTTAGAAGCTGTAACAAATCAAAAATCAATACATTTACAAACTCAACATTTTTTCCTTTTCAGATATGGAAAGGTTACTTGTGCAAAGACCTGTGGGCTGTTCAGATTTGTTGAATGTGAATCTTACTGATTTTGATGAATAGATACAGCACAGCGCTCAAAATTTTTTATGGCTGCATCCAGACTGTTCCTCACAGGAAAGTGGTAGAGTGATGCCGTGTTCTTAACAGAAGGATCAACTGCAGCATCAATTTCCCCTTTTCCAGTTAGTGTCTTCTGAGGCAGAGCTGTACAAAAGGATGCTGAAGAGAGAGGAATAAGAGGATGAGATTATGTAAGGAGGAGTGATATTGCAGACCAATGTTGAAGTGACAACAGTCACAGTATAATATTGGGAGGGAAGCAGTACAAGTGTAAGTAAACACAAATTTTTTCTAAATTTGGAAGTAAGTTTAGATTACTTACTTTTGTAGTTTGAACCTAAAAAAGACCTCAGGAAACTATAAAGCAGTAGGATGCCAAAGAAGAGAAGCCAGTTATTGAGGCTTAAAGGATGAAGAGTTTATACATTTATCCTAGGTAACTAATTTTAAGAACTTTTCCTCTATAACAAAGGATAAGAAGAGGTGGAGCATGAAAAATTCATAATCAACAGAAAGAGAAGGTGGTTTGAAGAGACAAGTAATCTACAATATAAAACTTAAATAGCAAAGTAATAGAATCAGAAGTTAACCCTGGCAAATTACAATGTGATGTAATTGTCAATTCTACCACCAAAAATTACAGCTTGTGAAGTTAACTTTTGGGGTATTTTTCTCTCTCTTTTTTTTTTTTTTTTAACCTCTTCACAGACTTTCAAAGAATGGGAAACCCCCAGCCAATGCTATTTTTCTGAATAGAAAAATATGTCTTCCTGGAGGGGGGATGCACATGAGAATTTAAAAGTGAACATGTTTCTTCTCACCTTAGGCTCTGTTAAGTTTCCCTGTATTCTTCCCATATGAGGCGTTCTTAGTCATATTCAAAGAGTGAACCAGAACTTTGCGTTTTGTCAGTTACAGACTTTGAGAATGTAGCTCTGTGGGTGCATTTAGAGGAATGATGCCAGTTCTTAATAAAAATTATTAATTATTCTGCCCTGGTTTTAATCAAAGATAAACCCATGTATCTGGGTGGGGTTTTGTTGTTGTTGGGGGTTTTTCTTTGCTTTATATACTAACCCGTGTAAATGTCCCGTCCCTTTTAGATAACACATGAGCATGTTTAGGGAGGGTAGGAAAAGAAATGTCAATACAAAAATGAGTCATCTTTTACCTGGATGACAATCTTCACTTTTCAGTGACAGTATGCAGCACAGGTTAAAATATGTTATGGGAGACCAGTGATTTTTCTTTTAGAAAAGTTATACTAACAAGTGCAAGAGACCTAAATAAATTGAAGCCTTTTTCATTATTAGGTTCACAAAATTCAGGCAATCGGAGAATTGTTTTTGTGAATCTTGAGTTACAGCATGCAAATAAAATTTAGGCCAGCTCTGGTCTCATCTGCCTCTACTGTCATTTTCTTAGCTGTTGATCAACTGAATATCCAGCTGCTTTGATCAGTGCACCCCTGAGACTGTTGCAAAGACCAGAATGTTAAACCATTTGAGGAGGCCTTTGCATTAGGGTAATGCTGAAGTGGGGAATCAAGCATCTCGAACAGGATGGTCACATACTGTCTAGATGATAAGGGTTCTTGCAACAGTGTCTTCAGCTTTATAGGATGAGATGCTCTGAATTCTCATGTGGCTGAATCTCTATTTTCAGCTGGCCTGTGGTTGCATATCACCATTCTAGCACAGGAATGATTCGTTCTATTTATTACCTTAAACCATGCAGAAAACTTCTTCTAACTGTCTTAAGTATGTTCAAAAGGTTCTCCTGTGCGACTATTCCTCAGGCTTTTTACTACTATAAGGCTATGCAAGTATCTTTTCTCCATATGGTTTGGTCACTTCTACAGCAGGAAATGCCTGAACAAGTCTCTGGGATGACCACATTCTCCAACTAAGTATCTAATTAACACTTTGAAGTATATGAATAGTCCTTATCAGGTGGTATAGTCATAGCATTAGTTACCTGAGAAAACCTCCAGGACTGTCCCAGTTTCCCACCTTGAGATCTCCTGTAACAATTGGGTCAATTCTTTGTGATGAGGCTACCTAAGAGTTCAGGCAATCACTTAGTCTCATGTTGATCTATTGTTCCCAATCAGTCCATTTGCTCATTTATGCAAGGACTAGCTGAAGTCTTCCTGGACCACCATAACTATGGGAACTTGATTTTCATCCTAATATCCTGCTTATAACTTAAATTCCATAGCTCTTGCCACAGGGCTGTTTTTATTTCTTGCTGAGCCAGAAAGGAAAGACTATTTTGCTGAAGGTGTCCATGGAATAGTTCGCAGCTGCAAACAGAGGTCTGCCCTGTCAGCTGCAAGCAGAAGTCCCATTTCCCCTCCCACACTGTATTTTAAGTTTCTGAAAATACTATTTTATCAGCTGTTTGGCATGAAGATGTGACTTCACAGTTCCAGTGTGTAGAATCTTGCAGATTGACTTGTCTTGCTTAACATAGATAGAAGAAGGTCCCTATTCTCTTCACTATGCTGCTGGTTAAATGAAGTTTTAGAGGTGAGGACAGTTCAGGGACTGCAGATTAGACCATGCATAATGGATGAAACTGTTAAGTGGATATTTCAGATGAAGTGGTTAGCACTAAAATAGCTGTCATTTAAATCATCATTCTTAGGTTTCCTCTCTAACAGTTGAGCATATGCATCTCTGAGATTTTATATAAGCAGTCTGTCCAGAGTTTAAAGGTTCAAACTTCAGAATATTACCTAGCTGTAAAAGCAAGAAACTTATTAACAATACTCTTATTTTTCAAATTTTGAGGGGATGCAACAAAGAACAGAGAACAAACTGCGTAAACCAAACCATGATCTGTTCCTAAGTAAGGCAATGAGTGTAAAACAAAGAGGCTAAAAAAACAGATATAATAATAACATATGCAGTTAAATATCCACTGTTCATGCAAGTATTTTACTCAGTGTAAAATTTGTTTAGTTTTTGTCTGCACTAATGGGCTTGGTGGTTCAATACCTTAATATTATTTAGATCTGGTGTGTACGTGGGCACAGTTACCCACACAAATTTTGACAACTGCTGACATGTGCTGCTCACTATGGACTAGTGGTTTAGACCAGAATCTGCAGTCTTACACGTAGAAGCTGACCATCATAAAATGTACTGTTGAAATTAGTCAGTTGCTTAATATGAACATGATTCTATAGTTCAGAATGATTAGAGCTTATGCAGCCATCTTTTAGTAAGAATAGTAACTGAATGAAGTGCTCTTTCCCAGAGGTGATCCTTCTGGGTCAGGAATGAGACATAATAGCAAGGTAATACATCAGAGGTTTCTACAGCTGCTGTTTTAAAGATAATTAAAATACACCAATCTCAAATGGTATTCTTTGCCATTCAGTATGCGCTTTAGAAAAATGCAGAAAAATATGAAGTGAGAAAATCACAAGCTCCATTCAAGGTTTTAGTTCCATTGTCCTCTCTGTAATGTTACTGAGGAGATCTCACTGTATTTTTTATGAGCTTTGGCTTAAAAAAATAGTATTCTATGGCACATCTGTAGGACCTACATCCTGTGCAGGAATAGTAAGTGTAGTTCCAAAGATTAAAGTTTTTGCTCTTGGAGTAAGCTTTGCTTTGCATTAAGTCAATCTGACATCTACAATTTTCAGTTTTGTGGATAGGATATAACAATTCAAAACCAGTGCTTTTGCCTGAGAATATTTCCCTTTTCAACAGCTAACAGTTCATGTAAAGCCTTAATGTCGTTGATGCTATATTTTACAGGTCAGACATTGTGAAAATATTTGGATTTAGGTATCTCTCTCAAGTGTCTTATGGAGCTTTCAAAATCACACAGAACTGAAGGGTTCTTTTTCTGTCATATCTTCTTTTGCCAGAGAGGTACTTATACCCTCAGATGCAGATTCCTTCTCAGATGAAAATGGTCTCTTGATTCAGCCACAGAGCTTGGATTTTGAAAGGTGTTTTTCTCATTTGGCTTATAGTCAGTCAGCCAGAGCATATGTAGACTATGTAAATGTTGTTACTGGATCTTTTGGGACTGGCCCATAACAACTTTGAATTTATTCAGTCTGCCTTGATTAAAATGTTCTCTTAGTATGGTTTCAAAAGAATTTTTAGAGTCCTAACATTGTGTTGTACCGCAAGATACTGATATAGGTGTATCAGTGCATATGTGTGTATATATTTATTAAAGCTCATAGTTGCTATTGTGTTCTTTTCTTTAAAGTCCAATACAAACCACAAAATGAGACACACTTAATATTTCCTCATCTATTATAAGTTATAGAGATTTTAATCATATGCCTCAGTACTACATATCTTTATCAGTAGACTTTACACTACTAGTGCCATTTCTGAGTTTGAATAAAGTCGACATTTCATGCAACCGTTTTGTAGAGCAGACTTGCCCTGACACACTTTCCATTTGGTTATATTGGATGTTCAAAGAAGAAAATTTGGTGGTCACTATTAACAGTTTACCTTAACATTTATGTTGCATGATATGTTAGAATGTGGATGGATATGAAAGCTGGTCTAATGTCTAGTCAGTTTACAACAACAACTTCAGTCGTAACTGTGGTGCAGTGTGTCCTGTTTGCAGCGTACTTAGCCCATCACTGCATAGGTCTTCTCCATGTTCAGAACTTGAAGTAATTTGAACTTATCCGGCTAAATTAATGTAGTACTTCTACAATATTGACATAGTTATATTTTTTGGTAGATGCAGAAAACAGATATATGACCACAGTAACTTTGTTTATTGGTATTATACAATGGGTGGTACCAGCACATCTAGAATTATTACAAAAAATGCCTATCCAGAAGAGTAAAACGAGCATAAGTAGTATATAGTTCTAAAACCAGATTTGGAAAGCAGAATTATTCAGGCAAGTTTCAATTCCAATAATTTAGTACCAAAAGCAGCATTGCTGTGCTCTCTGAAAGAATGGCTAGGCACTCATGGGTGTTTCCCACTGCAAGCTCACAGTAAATTAAATTTATATTGGTCAATTCAATGAAATGATCAAATAAAACTTTCAGAGGTAGAGCTATAATCAGAATTGTTTGCCCTCAGAGTTGATTTTGAGGATTTTTCTCTGTATTCTGAACAAAGTATTAAACAACTTACATAATACCTATTAATGTACCTTTAAAGTCAATGTAAAAGAAGAACTTTAATGTATCAGTGGCATTACTTTAAAATACCTTCCTGTGACCTTACATGGTTATTTTCTTATGAAGCTACTTTGATTAGTAGGTCAGCCTGTTAAGTAGTGAGCAGTAGAGAAATGGTATTTTAAAATTATAGTTTACCTCATATTTCATTTTATTCAAGATTTTATACTTCATGTTGACATGGTTAAACATCATTTATCCACATGCACAGTGTGAAGTGCATAGAGAAAAATACACACCTCATTGTGATGGGGAAGGAAAGCAGCACTTAATAAACTCTGATCACTCATCTTCAGTACTAGCTCTCTATAGCTTTTATTTTTATATATTTCAAGTGCTGCCAAACAATTACCAGTATTTTTTAGGATGCTTAAAATATTTTCTAGTGAAACTGCAGATACCAAGTAAATTATACATACAAAATGTATTCACAGAAAAATCATTAAAATCCTTGCAACAATATCACAGAGGCAGCCCATTTCTCTTAATGATCTATGATACCAATTTGTTGAAATTTTATTTTTTGTAGGTTTAATGCAGTTAGTTTGCTGCCTATGCCTATTATCATACTTACTGTTCATTCTTTTAGATAAGGTTGGTCATCTTTTATTAGGAACACAGTGTACTTTGATCCTTTATAGATTAAAGCAGATCATTAAATATAAATCTCTCAGATGTATTCAGTCTCATCATAGACTGTATTCAAGCATCATTTTCAGTAAGATAAACTGTGACAGTGATTTATGCTGTATTTTGTGGGTATAAAACTCACTGTGACCTTCCATATGTGTTTAGAGAATAAAGATTTTCTTTATTATTGCTTTTGGTAGCCATTAACAAAGCATAAAAGTACCATTCTTTTGTTTAATGCTGCATTCTTCAGAGTCTTAGAGTAGGATTATGCACTGATTCCAGCTGATAAACAACATTAGACAATCAGTGTGTATATCTTTGAAATTATATAAATCATGATTGAGTTGTATGTACATTTCATGTTGGAAAGACTGGGAAAGGTTTTGTGATTGTAAGCTGGTCTCTATACATGATAATAATGCAAAGCACCATATATGACTAGAAACAGGATCTTGCCATTAAGAAAATGGACAAAGGGACAGGGAGGGGAATACAGCTTCACAAATGAGTGTTAAGAGGGAAACTCTCAACGACGTTTCAAACCTAATTCTGTGAAAAAGTCTTATGGGAACTTAAAGCTGGTATATTCTAGAAACAATTTCTTTTGTCTCAGTATGAGACAAAAGTGCTAATTGAAAGAACTACAAGAAATTTATTTTATTATTTTTTAATTGCAATTAATTAAATTACAAGTCTTCATAATTTTCTCACATCATGAAATTTCTTTCTGTGTAATTAGCTTTCTGTATAATTACAGTGTGTCTTTTTTGTGATTGTGAGACCCAATTAGCTATGAAATAAAAAGTTCATATTTCGTTGTGTTCAGCTTTTCAATGATGATATCAGAGTTTCTGTAAAAAAGATTGGATAATAGTGATTCTATTAAGTAAACTGATAAAAACATAAAAGGATCTGATGTGAGGTTTAATTACAGTTTTTGGTGTTACAATATGGAGTTCATAATTTTCTTTCTTCTCATACATGACAGCCCCATGTTTGCAGCTACAAATTGTCAGTCTCCAGTCCTAACTTAACCTGTTTGTTCTATCTTCAAAAATACACAAGATGTAGTACAAGTTATTTCATTAGAAAATCAGTCCAATTTTTAACCTTTTGTGTGAAATATTGTTAATTTCATAGAATCATTTAGATTGGAAGGCACCTTTGAAGATCATCTTGTCCAATCCCCTGCTCAGAGCAGGTGAAGTTAGATCAGGCTGCTCAGGAAATTGTCTGGTCAAATTTTGGATATCTCCCAGGATGCAGGTTGTACAGCATCTCTGGGCAATGTTATCTAGTACTTTATCACCTTCATGATGTCAAATCAGAATTGTTTAGGACCTTCTGACTTTTGTCCCTTGCTGTGTTGTCCTCTTAGAGTCCACCTTCGGAAAGAGTCTGTCCTTTCCGGTATGTCAGTGTCTGTCTTGTATGGGGGAATCCAAAACTGAGCTCAGTACTCCAGCTGTGGTCTTGCAGTGGAATAGAGGGAATAATCACCTTGTATTCGTCTTGCTAATATGGCCCAGTATGCACTTGGCTCCTTTTGCCTGGACAAATCATTAGGGCACAGGAAGATGGTTGTGGCAGTTCAGGCATGTGGAATGAGAGACATAAACCTTACCACGCTAAGGGCTACAGTGGGCAGAGTTTCGGCTTTAGCTTTAGCTACCAGGTGCTATTCCCAATTTTCTTACTAGGAGCTTAGTCAGAGCAGGTGATCCATCTTACCCAGCTATATCAGATTGTAGATGAAGAAGGTATAGAACTGTGTGAGATTTTTAGATGGAATATGCTAGGACACAGCACAGCGATTTCTTTGGTCAGCACACACACACGGGTGGTTACAGACCAAACCTGAACACTGGGGCCACGAGTGCCACGCAGACTTGTATTAGTGAGGCAGAGGAAGCTCTCTACAACATCATCCTTTCCCATTCCCTGTTTATCTAGCTTAAGCCAACTCTATTATCTTTGCTGCTGTTTCCCATGTATAGAATACGGTTGAAAGCAGAAGGTATGAGGTAGAAGATATTGTCATTAGTCTATTGTGATGACAAATTTGCAGCTGTGTTCAAGGCTTGTAAAATAACACAACCCTGAACCCATCTCTATTGGATAAGAAAAAACTGAGAAAATGTTATAGTAAAGAAAGAAATATTTCACTGTTAAATTTGCTTTGCTTTCTAAATGGCAGCGGTCTTGAAGCTGCTCAAAAACACATATAAGTGTTATTATGTGAACTGTGGAGTCCAGACAAACAAGTGTTGTCATTTAGCATCTATCGAGGCCTGCCCTGCATATGGTGTTTCCAAAGCACGCCCTTCTCTGACACGCTTAATCTGGGTGGAATTTTAAGGAAAATGGCAATTTTCTATATTTCTGGATGAAGTCTCTATGTGTATATCTGTGTGCATGCACATGCATAGACCAGCTGCACAGATTTTTACACAGATATTTCTGTTTGGGCTATGTGGCAACCCTGCACATGATTCTGCTGCTTCTTACTTGGTAATACAGGTGTCACCTGTGGGAGCCTGGCTCTAAGTGGATGAAGATACTGCGTCATACAAACCTTGGAAATGGGGCAATTTGCTTGCTTGGTGTTTCAGATCTTTTCTCTACAGAAGTATCTGCCCATTAAGTGCCTCTTCATATCATACCATAGCGATTTTTTGAATTATTAAGTGCAGACCAGATTTGTCTGAAACACTCTGTTTTGCCTTATACTCCAATGGTTTTAGTTTATTCTCACTTATACTTTAACCATTTAACAATAACTTCAGTTAAATGCCAGGTATTAAAAATATCCCAAGAGATCAGCCATTACGTTACAGAGAACAAAAGACATATTTTCTCGTGAAGGCATTACTGGCAGAGTATTTTGGTGGGTGTGGTTTGTTTGTTTTTTTTTTTTTTACCCTGTTGTTTTGTGTAAACAGTGATATTTTCTTAAAAAGGGTCTATCTATATGAATTACACATCTGTATCTGATATTCCAGTGTATATGTTTTAATTGCAGTATTAATTGACTTGATCTTTTGCACTGTATTTTCAGGTTCGTATTTTTACCTATCTGATTGGAAGAGAAGCTGCTTTTGCTGATAACCTGAAGTGGATGGCCTGTGCTAACAAAGGTTAGTTAACCTTCAACTTTGAAAGCCTTGTTTTCAAAACCCTGTTACTGAGCCTTCCTACATATCTGACCCTTCTACAGATATGGTGTCACTGACAACTAACCAGAGAGGATGGGTTGGTTTTTTTCAGGAAAGGAAGAGATGTATTTATCTTGTAACATACAATTTGAAAAACAAAAACACAATTTTAAAAGTATTTTTTTCTTAAAATATTTGTGAAGCTTTTAAACTATGTGATCTTAAATATTTGTTTGGAGAATAAACTTTAATTTCAAAGGATTTGTTCTATTATAGCTGTTATTATTCGGTCAGAGTTAGTTTGGTTCCTAAGAACATTGTGTACAAGTCCTGTTGAGTTAGGCACGGTATGTAAAATACCAGACATCCTGTCCCTTGAGGAACTAACAGTGTAATTGAAAAAAAATTATTCATTCGTTAAGAAAGGAGCATTAAAACGTTTAAGATGCTGAGATGCTACAGTAAAAAGATTGACTGATGTAAGTAAGAATGATTCAAAAAAACCCCAAACCCCCTAAATAATCTTCAGGTTTTGCTTTCCTCTTGGAAAGAAAAAAAAGAGTTCTTTTTTCCCTTTGTGCCACATTACATTATGATGAATTGCATCAGGTGCTATCCATTTAGTCATTATTTCTTTAACTACTGTGATGTCCAGCTGATGGAAATTACTCAGTTTGAAGTCTTGTCTTAATCAGCTAATATTACACCATAATTCAGTTTAAATAATAGTATAAGAATCCTTTGAAGCATCTTTTTGAAGACAATTTAATCAACAAAATCTTTTAGCTTTTAGCCCAGCTCTACAGATTCATAAAGATCTAAGTACAACAACTCAGAAATTAGGACCAGGCAATAGAGACTGCCTTAGTAGATCATCTGGTCCATGGCTCCCTTATTCCCAGAGGGGGAAAAGTGGTCACCTTTGTCATTCTTCAGGACTACTTTGTTCTTTTCAGAGCCATGTTACTTTGAGTCAGAATCATACTCGTATGAATCAACTAAACATTTTAATGGCTGTTTCTTCCATATTATTTTTTCTTCTCAGTCTAATAGTTACTATACCTGCTCTCCAATAAGTTACAATGAAAAACTCTTCTACCTCTAATCAGTAATTAAATATGTCTTTAGAGTCTTGAAAATCACAGTTGGAAGTCCCATAAGTCATTATGTCAGACAGTATGGATTTAGATCACTTTCTTAGAGTTTTCAGCTACAGCTCATCCGTTTTCTTTTAGTGAAATTGAAGGATTACAGCACAGACAGATGAGGAGAGCAGTAAAGCTTGTCTAAAGATTGGCTGAATGGCTGGACTGCAGTTTACTGCTTGCATGGGTGGGCCAAAGCATGTTGTTGTCACTGGGGGTCAATGACCCTAAAATCAATTTTCCTTGCAGTGATTTTCCCCTTGGAAGCACAGCATAGATGAAGGCTGTTTGCAGGGTTTCCAGCTGACTGGACTGTGGACAGCAGTTCTTTCCTTCAAAATGGGTCACAGGGGAAATTCATGCCACCTTGCAAAACTTCTTTAGCTTCTAGATTCCGATGGTGAAACCTTGAAAAACCCCAAGCATGTTTTTCTGTAAGATTTTATTTATAAGTAGGGCATATCTAGAGGGAGTTGACTTAATGAAGCAAAACACCAAACCATTTAAAATACATTAAAACATTCAAGAACCCCAAAGTCCCTCCAGAGCGGTTTGTGTAATTTGCAGTGATTTACTCTTCTGTATCATAAGCAAATGCATATAAAGGAAAAGAATCGAGATTTAATAAGGTCCTCAAGTGAACAAAGTCAAAAGTTTCCTAGTGCATATGCTAGATTTAAAGTAAGTAGGCACTACCTTTCCCTCAGCAATCACTTCCAGCAGAAAGCTGTAAAAATAAAGATGGAAGTTAACACGTTACTAAAAAAACCAGCCAGGATTAACTTTTTTCCATAAAATTCTCTATTGCACTAGCAATTTAACAGCCTCCATTTTATTTTTTTAATTATTATTATTTTTGTTACGGGTCATCACTGTGTTTAGCATATTGTAAAGTGGACCAAGTAGAGGCTTCATCAGGACAAAGGAGCGGAGGCTGAGAAAGCAGTGTAGAGAAAAACGCTTTGCGTGCTGGGGGTCTGATAGTGTCTCTTTAACTACTAGTGGAGGACGGATCAGCCCTGAGGCCAGTGGTGCCCCAGCTGTAGCAGTTTATAGACGACTGTGTTAGCAGGGAGAGTTGCACACAGGAAGCCCCAGTCCCATCCATTCCCATTATTAGGCTGACCCCAGCACCTCGTGCACTGCGGGCTCTGGTATGGTGGCAGGCAGCCAGTTACAGACACTCTTCACCTGCTTGAGAGGCCTCATAGGTGGGGGGGAGCAGGGGGAGGTATTCTCCATGGGAGTTTTACAGCTGCAGTGAAACAATGAACTCCCTCCTTAGTCCCTACCCAAAGAGGCTATTTTAATTCTGCTATTTTATTAGTTGCAAGAATATTGCATCTATTTTACACAATGTCCAAAAAATGAAAAGTACTGCACTCTGTGTAAAAATCCATTGGAAGCAGTTTGAAAAATTATCACTCTAGTGGTGGACGTTTTGGAGAAAAACAGGCCATCCAAGAACATGGCAAAGACTTTGTAATATGGAAAGGCAGCCCACTTGCAGAGTGTGTCTGTCTTTAACCACATTATTACACATATCTCACGCTTGTCATTACCAAATCTTACCAATTTCCTTCACAAATCTTTTCCTGCTGGGGAGGAAAAAAGTAGCACGGACTGTAAGGTGGCATAATTCACACACCGGGGAGCTGAGAAGCAGGTGTTAGAATGTGAAAATTTAAGCACGGGTTTGCTGCTATTGCTTACATGGCCCCAGCAGCTGTGCTCAAGAACTTCAGAGCATGTCTTTATCTGATGATTAGACCTTGGTATAGGAAGAGTGAGGTTTTTAAATCCATGGGATACCTCTGATCTCTAGATAAGAGAGATAAATTTGGCAGTGTAGGAATCTAATTCTTTTGAGGTTTGGCATTTGTTACACGTAGCTACAAACACACGAATCATCAAAAAGTCTAAATATACAGGGAAAATTAACTAAGATGATGTTACATAATGCTGTCCCTAGCTATAATATAGTAACTTTTGGGACAGTTTTCTCATTAGGAAAAGATAAAAAAATAAATATTAGAACAAGCATTAAAAAGATGAGAAATACAATTCACGTAGCTTTTGTAATTCCTTTCACTTTGTTGTAAAGAAATCTAAAGCTTGAGAAAAACTGCTTTTTGTAGCGATGAAGTAAATTGATGTACCATAAATTCACAGAAGATAGGTAATTATTCATATTACATGAGTTATGGAAACTGTAAAATCATTGTGGGTTTTTCTAATGTGAGCTACAAAAACACAAACCATATTTATAAGGAAATTAAACAGACAAAATCTTCAATGCAAGAAAGGAGCTCTTCCCAGAATTTGTAAGTGAAACACACACCTGAGGTCACATTTTAAAAAACCTAGAGAGAATCCATATGGTTGCGTCTTATGACACCATCTTCATCTAAGTCTTATCCTGAATATATCTTTAAGAGAAATTTTTACATTTCACTAAACTCAGTTACTTGAAGCAATCTAATTAAAAGGAATAAATTCTCTAGCACACTCTTTATTTCACCTTTTCATCTGTTGCAGCCTGATACATGAATAAATCTGTGAAACACAGATATTGACAAAATAGGATCTTTTCACACTAATCCCTTTCCCTTACTCTTGCTAACCTTGCCTTCTTTAGCTGTCATACTGACCGGGCAAGGAGCACTGCATGGCTAGCCTGCAACTACACGCATGTCAGCGTACATGTGCTGATTTACCATCTGTCTGCTTCCAAAGAGGATGCTCAATGACACTTCCTTCAATCTCAGGGTAGTCACAAATTTTCACTTGTCTTTGTCACCTTTATTTCTCTGTTATGTTTATATGGAATTGATTCAGACTTACGATCTCTTTTAGTCTTAGGAAATTAAGCTGAAAAGTAGGTTTTTTTTCAATTGTGGAGTTGAGCGATACGGTTTGCAAGTACTACAACAAGATATAAATATTTTGGCACATGCTGCCTGGAGAGTTCTGTGAGAGTTGTGATATGACAGCATGCATTCTCAGAAATACTACAAAGAGAAATAACTAATGTAATACACATCCATATGCAGAATAGTTGCAAATAAGTGTTCAGGTGTCTCTGCTCATGTCAGATTTACGTGGTCCAGATGGACCTCTTCCAAATCAGAGGAAAAGAAAGAATTCAACCTTGTCATCTCTTGTAACACGTATAAACCTGTATTGCATAACACTGAAGTGTTTCAGATTGGGTTCTGGTTCTTGTGGTGGTTTGTTTTGGTTTTGTTTTGCTTTTTCCCTCCTCCCCTTTTTTTTTGAGTAATCTAGCTAAATTTTTTTCCCTTGAAAAACTGACATAAAAATCAGAACACATGCTCATTTTGCAGCATGGTATTCTTTAATCTCAGCCTATAAATTATCTTTGAGATAAAGACTTTTCCAGGCATAGACATCCTTGAGCTTCTTAACTGAGTCTTTAAGGTTTTGATTTTAATGAAGTATGACATTAAAAAGTGTTAACTAATTGTGATTACAACCTGTATGGGTAAGAAAATACTGCTTGATTAAAAAAGACATTTCCATCACCCTAGTAACACAATTTTTTTCAAGTAGTTAATCTACTCTGACTTTTCAAGCATTATTTAATGTGATCATATATATATGAAGTGTTTTAAGTGCAGGTGTTCACTGTACACTACTCTGTGCAAGAAGATCTCGGCTCCAACTGTAATTTTGCATAATGCTGTAAAAGAAGTGCAAGTACTGGCACACAACAAATAGTATCAGACTGATGATGCACGATTGCATAGAAAGCACTGATATAAAACAGTCACTGAGTCTGCTTTTTAAGGACAACTAAAAACTTGTCCAGGGGGACAACTGAAATTATGTGTTTGGTGAAAGGAGAGATGAACATATGTAGAGGTCCCCTGCTTCGAATATCCGATCGAGAAATGAGCAGAGTTTGAATGCTCTTTCCTTTTACTGCCTTAGTCCTCGCTTAAAGCCACTGTACACTACTCTTGAGTTCTGAGTTAGAGGAAGAAAAGCAAAAGACTGATTCATTTATTTGTGCTGCTGTTTAATTTTTGTGATCATCTGAGTAGCCTGTGTGTTTGAGTACATAACATGAAATGTGTGAACAGTGCAGAATGTGGCCTCTGAATATTGGTTCTCTTTGAAACTTTCTGAAATGAGACATACCAAAATTCAGGCACTCTAAACTGCTTTAGGAAAATGAAGATCGTCCCCTTTAAAATGGGTGATCTACACAGTTCTGAAGTATTTTGAATCCTTGATTAAAAGCATTATAAACCACAGTTAGGTGTATAATTTTTTTTGCTACCTTTTCATGGCAAATAACCATAATTTTATTATGTATTGACATTTACACAAACTAAAAGGACAAGATAGTGAAGCATTGTGTCCCTTATTACTCACAGGAGGGAGAAACTCACACTTTGACCTGTGAGACTCAGCAGTCCCAGAATTGGTGCAGGCAGCATTTCAGAGGATGTAATGTAGACGTTGGTTTTTCCCATAACTTTTCTAAGCAAATAATTCATGAAAGTACACTATAATTTTCTTTTTTTTTCAACATATGCATGGAAATCTGCTTTCTCAAGTATGATGTCGTAATTAAGCTTATGTCAATCATTTTACTTCATGGCTGAAAAAGCTTTCAGAACCTTAGACAAAAAATAGCTTTGTTAACATTCAGTTACATTCTCACACAATACTGGACTGAATAGGAAAAAAAATCTAATAAATAAAATTCCTTAAGCAGATTATTGAATTTTTGAACAGTATGAATGCTATAATATGGATATGAATATTGAGCAAAAGTTTCATAGCTGCTGTTTTCACCAGTTATTGCTGTTTGAGGCTGCTTCTTATGGAACATTCCTGTTCTACATTTCTCCTTTGAAAATAAGCAAGCAGAAAATATGACAGACACAAGCCACATCATACTTGTGTTGCAATCTCCCTTAATTTGTTCTGTCTAGTTTATAACTTGTAATTGTGTGTTTTCACAGGGTTTTTCACTCAGATCTCTACCTTAGCTGATGTTCAAGAGAATGTCATGGAATATCTTCATGTTCTTAGCCGACCGAAGGTTATTGACCAAGAGCATGATGTAGTATGGACTGAAGCGTACATTGACAGCACCGTAAGTCTGCATGAAAAAGTATTTAATATAGGTTTACTGCATTTAATGAGGAATTAGGAACAAAACTGTTGTGGTAGAGACACTAGTTGTGCATCTGATTTCTGGTGCTGGAATGTGCCAGTTCAGTCTAAGAATCAATACTTGATATCTTTATGTTACACATAAATAATTCAAGATTACTAAACCTTAGCAGATATTTATACATTGTATATTACATAGAAAAAAAGACACAAACATGACTAACAGCATAAATTTAATATTTATGACCTCCAAATGTACATTTCTTAGTCAAAACCAGAAATTGATTAGATTGAGTGACCACTTTTCTATGTGTTTTGAAACATGTCAATAAATATGTTGGTATAAAAGCATAGACTGACAAGAATCAATATTTTTAGTACATAAAGGGTCAACATCTTGGGAACAATAAAAGGCAGAATCTTCTCTTTATAAGTGGGTTGAATGGGTGATAGGCTAACAAGATTGTCATAAATTTCCTATTTTAATTTGATATCCTTGTGAAATATTACAGTTGAAGCAGAACTTTCTGTTGTACAGTGACTGAGCACTCATGATACTTCTGTATCATTTGTGGTAAATCATCAGATTCACAGACAAAGGTTGTTCACTCTCATGGGTTGATCTGGAATAGCTTTTTATCTATATTGTTTTTCTTATGTTTCTTTTGATCCAATTAAAATATTTTGCTTTGTATATTATCTGTAGAGCAAGGGTTTGTAGCAAATATCTGTCATTTAGTGTAAGTGATGCTAAGTATTCAACAACTACTGACAAAGCTGATTTTTTTTCTTTTTGTTTTACATTTTTACTTTCATGAAGGATGAGGCAGGGTGGGAGAATTTCATCAGGTTCACTTTGCTACTTTTTTTTTGTTTTGTGAGTCTGTAATGTTTGTAGAAAGTTTAGTTTTTAAATCAGTACAAAAGTATTTCACTCTGGGAAATAGAGTTTTGCTTCATTTTCAGCTTTGTTTATGTCTTTTACATTCTTCAGTTGTGGCTATGGGTAATGCAGAATAAGTACTAAAACTGCAGTTATGAAAGGGAAAAAATGGTGCTTGGGAATACTGCTTTGGAAGGAATTTGCTTATTTCTGCTTCCTTTTTTTCAAGAATTTATTAATCCATTCTCCCCTTTGTTCTTTTTCTTTCACTGAAACCTAAGTGTGAGATGAACAGAAACTACCTGTTATCACCATCCTTTCAGGGCATCCCATAAAATGGAGAGATGACTAGGACAACCTAGTTCTTATTCACTTCTTGCTTTTACATGCTTGAAGTAATCGGTGTGTGTATATGTTGAAGGGAGTTTATGTATTTCTGGAGAGAGTAGCGGGAAGAGATCCACGTAAGTGGTGCTTTAGTGCAACTTTCCTGGTTCTTTGCCTATGAATCTTGCATTGAAAGTGTTGCAAACAAAATCTTCCTCCTTTTTCAACACCATCCTCCCATTTACCAATCAAGAAAGTATAAAATGCTCTTTCAGAATTAATTTTAGACTTTAATCTCTCTTTCATCTGTTAATCTGTATTGTTTCAATCATTACAGGGAGAAAAATATTCAGAAAAGTTAGTCTAACTTTCATTGAATCTCCTGTAGGTTATGGAAAGGCTAAGGAAAATGAACAACTTAATGTTGTGTGAAATACTAAGTGAATACAGCAGGGGTGAGTAAATGCAAGTGAATTTAAGAACACTAGAGGGAGCGTAGAGAAGGAATCTTGAGAAAAGAAAATAAAATCCAAGCTGTTACATTGTTGAATAAAAGAACTACTTAAAATGCAAACAAAAGCTGGTTTACTGCAGTCAAAATAAAATACTTCCATGTTCTTTTTTTCTTCTTTATCACTCTCTTGAGTAAGGCTAATTAATGTCACTATACACATATATAAGTGTATACACATGCACTCATATACATACTTACATGCACACACGTATTTCTAAGTGCCTGAAAACTCCACTCTAAGACCCTAGTGGGTTAGATGCTGTAAGAAAAGATTTACAAATAAATTATGCTTAGTTGCAAACTACCTTTCTCCCTCCTCCTCCATCCTCCTCCCCTCAAAACACTCATAGCCAGAGGAACAGGATAAAGTAGGAAAAAATAGGAAAATCACATACAAAACTCTGGAAATAACAGTGAAGGGAACCTTGTAACAAACCAGATGTGCTTCTGCCTCAGTGGGAGCTGCCTGAGTGCTCTCTCCAAAGACACAGGCACTGGCCATCTCTCATGTCTTGGGATTGGAAGTGCCATCTAAAGAATCTTCTCTATCCCGTAACTTGTTGATTTTCACAGTCAATC
>NW_010262283.1:63082-74716 GCF_000690775.1 Eurypyga helias
TCTGTAGCTGTTGCTTGGACCTTGCCAGTTTAGAAATAGGGGTGTATTTCCAGACAGCTTAAATGTTCTTATCATCCAGCTGTGTCAGAACAGCCATGGCTACATTCTCGGGGCTCTATAGATGGTTGTAATCAGTGTCACTGTGCCCTAACAGCATGGAGTACACTTGCCCGTTCCCTTCTCACCAGATATCAGCGCTAATTGGCCAGCTGTGCTGTTTCTGGCCAAGCAACATTAGGCTGGAATATACTAGGATCCAAAGAGAAAGAAGCTGGACAGGAATAGTCTTAGGATACAAAACATTTTCCCTGATGCCCTGGTCTGTTCTCATCCGATATCTGTCTAGGACGAAGTCATCTGTGAAAGTCAGAAGTTAGGTAATTTAAGTGTTTGATACCATTTAGTCATATTCCCAGAAGAATTTTGTTACTAAAACAAGGCATCTAATTCCTGTGTCTGCTCATCTTTCCTGTAAGAGGATGTCTGCAAAATGTCCATGTGGATGCCTCTTCAGACTAGCTCTGACACTGAGATGCTTCACTACTGTTAGAAAAAAGTACAGCATTCCTAGAGCTGTAAATCCCTGGCAAGATATATACAGAAAATATTAACATGGAGGATCCTGTGTGTATATCAGCTGTGTGTTGCCTTTGGCACTGTCAGGATCACACCTCTGATAGCTGGAGGGATTATAAAGCAACAGAGGCTATGCCTTTCTGGGTGACCCCTTCTTCGCGGGCAGTTGCACTGGCTTTCCTTTTTCTGCCCCTAGACTTTGTTCACTCCTCGGTGGTTCCTGCCTTTTTGAAGAGGTAACCAGCCAGCTCCTAGTGTCAGCTTTAGTTACCCTCCATCAGCAATTTCTCTGTGTTTCTTTCCTTAAACCCAGGATTTCATGTTGAAAACATCATCAGTGACTCAAAGCCTCATTTCTTTCCAAAAAAGATCTTTTGACGTAGGAGTGATGTCATCTTAAGAGGTGTAACTGTCTCACACAGAAGCTTAACTGATTTCTGAAGGAATTCAAATTTAGGTCTGTGAAGAATTGGGTTGATTCCTCATTGTACTTGGTTTAGTCATTCACTTGAGAAATAGTCATTACAGGCTTATCTGGGGCTAACTCTGAAGTCAGCTTCAGGACAGTCCTGTGACTAGTGCCTTAGGTGCTGCCAATGCCATTAGGCTAAAATGTTGGCATTGAAGTATGTGACAAATGCCAGCCAGTGTCTGGTCTTCTGGTACAGAGTCCTCTGACAGCAAAATCCACACCTCTCTCTAGGCTAGGTCTCTTTTCCGTTTGTACTTCTCTAGTCAGCAGTTTGATAAGCTGTAGAGGTAAGCTTTGCTGGATCTGTGCAACTCTATGGGAAAGGGTGTTTGGGCTGTCAAGAGTGAGGGGGTAGGCAGGTGATTCTTGATTTTGGAGTCTAGTAGGGGGTGAGATTGTTTTGCTACACGTTCGTGTTAAACTGTGTAGCCTAGAGGTGCTGTAAGGGCTAGCTTGGACTGTTGCGGATGGGACACGGGGGGCCCTAGATGGTAAGGTCTGGACAGCACTTCAACAGACCAGTCTCAACCTAAATTTTTTGCCTCAGAAGTAGGTCAATTTGGATCTGATATCACTGCTTCAACATCCCTAAGGCCTACAAGTACCTAATGCTTCAGAAAATAAAATACCTCAATAAGAGTTTAAAAACAGAGTTGGATTTCTAATTGAAAGCTTCCAAAGGTACTCTTTCCTGAATAGGTAAGAATTCTAAGAGTATGAAAGTATTTCAGGGAGGGAAAAATTTTAAAGTTGTCCATGACTTCTTTCACGCATATGTGCACATACAGCAACTTAGTACAAGTGACTATACTGGGGGGAAAAAAGGAAAATTGAATACTCAAGTGAAGTAATGCATAGAAGTAGTCTCTTGGGATTATGGGTAGTCATCTATAAAGCACAGAAGGCCTTAACGAATTCTTATGGTAACATCTGGAATGTGGAGAAACATTACTTTTTGATGCAAGAAATAAAAACAAAAAAGTCTGAACTGGCCCCTGAGTTCCCACTGTTTAAAAGCTTGCGATCAAGAATTTGTTTATTGGGGTGTATAATTTGACCTTCTTGGACCTTTTTTGAGTCTTCCTGGTGAAAATTGTTTCTCATAAGTGTACCTGAATATATTCTCTACATCTAATGCACCGTTAAGTTCATCTCCTTTAGGCTATTAGTTTCAAGCTGTGAGCAGATTCAGGCGTACATTACCATGTCAGCTCTGTTCCATTTCCAATCGGAGGATTCCTTTGCATAGAAAGAGTAAATTACTATTTCATTTAATATTTTGAGATGACCAACCAGTGCCTCAGAATTTCGGAGTTCAAAATAAAAAAAAAAAGGTGTTCTGAGTCATTAAAGGTCATTATTTATTGTAATACGAATGGTGAGTGGGTTTTACTCTTTATGCTATTCTTCAGTGTTGAAGTACTATAGATTGATTCTTCATTTGCATTATCCCCACTTTCTTATAAACATACATTCAGTTATGGATTTTTAGTTCAATTCTGCGATTTCTGTTAAAATTGTTTTGAACCAGGGATTTCTTTGAAAATATTTTCTGACTAAGGTCAGAAATTTACGTCCCTGTAAGGGGAAATAAACTGAGGTAGCTCCACTGAGCTAAAGCCTAGACTGCATTTCTGAAATGCTCATGATGTGTGTTACAATTACAGTTTTAGATATATGATCAAACAATTTCAATTTATTCATCTTCATCCTTTCAAAAGAAAAAAAAAATCAAGTGCTATGTGGGCATACTTTTCACTTTGATTCAGATGCTTTGGAGGAATTTAGTAGAAAGTATAGGAAGCTCATGCTTCTCAGACATCTGTCACATCAGAATCCAAATGTTTAAGTGTGGCAATTTAGATTCTGGGATACAGTTCTTTGTCAAAGGATGAATTCTGAGCCAGGTCCAGGGAAGCAAGGGATGCTCTATACGTGAAGTCCTGTGTATAATGTACAGAGATATAACAGAAAGTCCTACAGACTGAAAGATATCATGCTGGCATTTTTTTCCATCCAGGAGTTTCTGGTGAAGTATAAAAATGTTATTTAGGGCTTCTCCCATTCACACATTTTTTCTTTGTGTTTCAATACACAGAAGAGCTTTTATGAAGTAACAAAACTTAAATAGTACCCCATTTCCACTGGCTTCTATTCCCAGAGATATCTTCAAATACTTTTAGTGGCACAAGTTAATTGTGCTATTACAGTAAGTGGGTGTAATTAGCACTTTTATCATGCTAAAAGGTTCCCTGGGCCTCAATTTCAAAACTAACTTCTTGATTGTAGTACTGGAATGCATAAAAATGCATCAGGGTGTTCAGAATGCTCATGTATGTCTACAGCAAGTAAATATTGGTAATCACTGCAGAACTGAATGTCAGGAAATGTCATTAATCAGCAGATGTGAAAAAAACATACAGGCAGTTGGTGTTTTATTTTTCTGGTGTGTTTTTTTTTTTTTTTTTTAATGTTGGGAATCTCTGTTGCTATTTTTCCAATCCCACTTTGGACTTGGTTACATGCTCTCCCTTTGTGGCCAGCATCTCTTAATCTCTAATAATTTACAGTTCTTTATCGGAGCATATCATCACCACTGACTGACTCTGAGGTTCCCATGACAATTTCCTTTTCTTACTTTGACATTTGAGTGATTAGAGTTAGGGAAGGAAAATCCCATGCATGGATATCAGGCCTTCCATCGGGTAAGCTTGTTCTTAAAATTAGGTTCTCCAAGCTCTGCTTTGTCTCCTACAGATCTGAGGTGGTCTTTTGAAGAGTGAATATGGCAGAAAAAGTAGGAAGTAGCCTAGGGAATGCCTTCCTATCAGCACTTCAGTCTGGATTAATTTTCCTGGAAAAATATAACAGCTCTGACCATTCACCTTTTTCAAAGCTTCTGTAAGAGCATGACTGCAGTTTGAAGCTGCAGACCATCTGGTCCAGCAGTTATGGTCTGCTGTACTTGCATTGGGAGCTTACAGATCTGGGACTTGAAACGCTACCAGTGGTGATCAATGCAGATACTTGTACTCACAATATAAAAAGATTATGGAAGAATCTATACGTAGGTGCTACGGCCATCTGTGGAAATCTTCACTGACAATCCAATAAAAAAAATATTGGAACCATGACTTTTATGAACTCTGTGGCCCAAAATTTCCAGTCACCATAATTAAGTATTTTTGTTTTCTCCTAAACAGTTCTAATCTGTTTATTTTACTGCTGAATAAATGAATTACCATTAACAACACTGTTTCAAATTCAGGAAGATCTGTGTCAACTGTCAAAACATAATGAGTGCTCAAGATACTAAATTGAATAAATCTCTCATCAGAAGAGAATTAATGCACACCCATTATCTTTCAGATGCAGCTCAAAATAACAATGGATGTTGTTCTTTTTGTTAGAAAATGCATGCCTGATTTACTTATGTTAGGCAGCAGGGTGCTAATCAGTGCAAGGAATGCTGTGCCACTTAAATTTGAGCTTAGAGCCCTTATTCACACACCAGTAAAAGAGTCATGGTGCAGTGTCCCAGTAAGACACACAAATTGAGACCCCTGAAATGAAAATTGGGATGTGCAAAGGAAAATTAATTTCATAATGACCTAGTGTGAATATGGAGACTTTAAATAAGAACGATTTATGCATTGCTCTGTGCAAACACAGCACATACTAATAAGGACGTGTGTGAGCACAGATAGCACCTATGCTCATGTGTGTATGTATATGTGTGCCTTTCAGCTTCTGAAGTAAACTTCTTTGATAAATTGCATGTTTGCTTTACTCCACTGCCAGTGCTGGAACTTATGCTATTAGAGCAATTTTCAGTGATTGCATTAAGCAAAGAATGTTACTACAAAGAGCTAATTGCTAGTTGTCAAAGTCACTAGAAAAAATGTTGTAAGGAAATAGCAATATTTATTTTAGTGAATTAACACTTTTCATGTGTACTGCTGTATATGGTATTTACACTATAAAATGCTGTATACGATACATCAGAAAGATGTTTAAAACATCAAAAACAAAAACAAAAGGTCCTGCACTTAAAGAGGAACATAAAATTTCCTGCTGGGGATGTGGAACATGGAATGCCATCTGTATTATATGGCACTGAGAAAACTGATTATGTTTGGACCTCTATTTCATAGCAGATGGGTTCATTAAATTTAATAGCCTCCAGAGCCTTTAGAAACAGTGTTAAAAACATGTGGAACATGCTGAGACACTTCACTTCTCGCCCCACAGTCATTATAACTCTGGCACAAACTATAAATATTACAGTACTTTATTTCCATTGAAACGGATTACTATGATAATTATTTTTCCTAGTGTACATTTACATGAGAAATGCAGAATGCAAATTGTACTTTTTCAAGCTTTGAGAGATGCAGTTGATTTCTTCAAATGCATTTTACAGTTCTTTGCACTTGAAGGCTTTGACAGAGAACTTATTTTTATCTTCTTCCTGCGACATCAGCAAGCAGCTGTAATGCCACAGCAAAGCTAGGTCTTAAGCAGTTCTGCTTCCAGGGTGGTGCAAATAAGACAAGCATTATGTTAAACCATAGAAGGGAAATCAAAGCAGTGTTACATATTAGCTTTTTAGCTATATATTGATTCTTTTTGCTAGTATTTATCTGATAGGGTAACTGCAGTCAGACCTTGATTTCTATTCATCTTTCATCACTGGAGTGCAGAGATATTAAATATCTAATATCAAATCAGAGTAGTTCCTGCATAAACGTTGTTTTAAACAGAGTAAAAGCTCACCTCTTCTTGAAATATTATCAGAATTTGATTCCTAAAGGAATATTTTAGTTCTGTTTACGATTAGATTTTACATGATGCTTCACATGAGAACAGGGAAGTTTTACCTTAAGTGCTTTGACATCTGTCTTTCTTCCATCTTTTTGCTTACACGTTCTGATGTTTAAACTAAATTACTTTTTTACAAACCCTGTCATATTTGATCATGATTTTTTTCAAAAAATAAGCCTGTTTCCCAATGACCCTATCAGCTAGTCGTCATACAATGTAATTCTCAGCAATGCTCTTCTATTTCAGTTTCCTTTCCTACAAAATGTTGTGACTATCTATGCTATCTTTTACTGTTTTCTGCAGTCGCTCTTGGGTTCAGGTCATCCTGACCATTTTAATGTGGATTTTCCCTTCTTCACATCACTGAGTTCAACTCCAGTCTTGTCACTAACCATTGCTGATATTATCATCAAGACCTGTGAATTTTAATAAACCACTAAAAGCCTACTACAGTAGATGACGTATGATGACAGGATTAAAGAACAATGTCTTCCTCAATAATTTATATTTGAAGTAATAGGTATGAATCACTAGTTGCTTAGGAAGGGCAGAGAGAGTGTGTTAAAGGCACAGTAAAACAGTATAGGTCAATAAAATGAGCAATTACCTGTCTATGAGATCTCAGGTATGAAGGGTAGTATGTGAAAACATGCACAAATGCATGGTCAAGTCTTTCAAATTGCAGTGTCCACTTCTACAGGGTTTCCCACACAAGTGTTCTTTGTCCAGGTCTTAATAATTATGGCGTCCTTGCTTGTGGTTATACTTAATTTCATGGAAGCATTTGGCAATCCAGTATTTACAGCTCAAATGGTGTTTCAAAGTGGCTATATTCACAAAACACATTCTGGGGTTAAATTTTGGAAATCAGAAAATTCAATAAAGTTTGAATGTTAAAGGAACACGTTTTGCTGTTTTGAGAGCTGTAAAGCACAATGATTTTATGTCAGGACTTTGCCGTGAATTGTTAAGCATTTCATCACTGCTTTTGCTGTAAACATGGTGTGTCTTGTGACCTGATTACTTTGCACCATATTGCTGTTTCTTCTATGAAAACTGATTGAATGTATGTGAAAAAGAACCATAGAATTACAAACATCCGTAGGTTTCACCTGCTTGATGTTCTCCCACCAGTTGCTGTATACAAATTACAGAGAATTGCTCTGCTGTTGAATTTGATTAACAGGCCTATTCTTGCCAAAACGGGATTGGTCTCATTTGCAGACACCTGCACACTAGAGATAGAGCAGCTTCGGACACATTTCCAGCTGTGGTCTGCCAATGACATACAGTGCCTTTAGGTGAGGGGACAGAAAATATTTTTCATTTCCAGCTTGTTTCACTGGGCATTTCTGGGTTTGTCATGACAGACAAATAAAATAAAAAGGCGACAAATCACTAAATAGAGGGAGAATTTGTCTGTAGATCTTTGTATGCTATGGTGAATCCAACATTTAAGAGGATAGGCTTATTCTTAGTGAAAATAACTACTTAAAGATATTCACAGTTGATAACTGTTTGTCTGTCTTTGATCTTACTGCCTCCATTCTGAGTGAAATTGAGTTAATTATAATGAAATTGTAGTTAATTTTTCAGATACGTTACCTTTTCTCTCTCTGTTTTTGTCTTTAGTGTTCACAGACTTTTTTTTGTGGTAAATGATAATGTAGGAAAGCAATTAATTTAATGTACTAAATCCCATCCTTTGATCTCATATATGTCATGGTTTGGTTTTCTGGAAGAAAGAGTGCACTGAATATGAAATATACTTTATCTGCACTGCTGGAGTGAAAACCTGAAATAAAAAGAAAGACATTAAATTATTGGTGCCATTCATGCTTAGCTGCAGTGGCAGAATTCAGTGCAAAAAGAAAAAAAAAAGAAGAGAGAATAAAAGGTAACAATATTCTCTTTTTTATCTTATTCTGTAGATACTGAAGTTGTTTGTCATTTATATCTCTCCTTTTTGTATAGTCAGGAGATTTCACGTACAACTTTTCGCGCACACAGTATAGTATGCACATTAAAGTTTCTCTCAGTCATTGTGACTAATATTTACTTTGAAGTTTGTAATTTCTGGAGAAATTATTCATAAATACACTTTATTCTACAAGGAATAATAGGATGTTTCTTCTTGATGTTCTTGCTGTTTGACAGCAAGGCATTCAACCTTTGTCCACACTGCTGTATTTTGTCAGATCAGATCTCTCCAAACAAGCATTTCCCTTAATTATTAGTTGAAAGATGATCTAACCAGTTGGTAAATCTTCAGCAACATCAGTATCAGCCGGAGAAAGCTTAAAACACTCACGAGTGTGTTCTCTGGAATTCATAAGGCCATTTCGCCTACACTGATATCAGATTTTTGGGGAGGAAAAAATCTAGGGTGTAATCACCCTAAATATTAGTTTACATTGCCTAGTTGGAGGTAAACAATTAAAATCCCTAAGGACTCGTTACTAAGTGTTGATATAAGTAGAATACAGGGCCATTCCATTTAAGGACTTCTTGTACAGAATATGGTATTTTTTTCTTTTCTGTTTCTTTTTTTTTTTTTAACAACAGTGTTTTTTTAGTGGCACATAAATTATACAAGAGAATACACATTAGAAACTGTATCCTAATACCAAGGAACAATACAACTTACAGAGCTTTCTAATGTCTTTTTGTTCTGTGGCATCTAATGACCTCCGTATAATAATAAAAGCCTCAGTTTTCAATATTGTTAGGTTTGTTCCAGAAAACTGTCAAACCCCCACCCCGAACCAAAAAAGTAAACTACCCAAGTCAGCTGTATGCTTGCATTCCATATGGGTTACATTTGTTGATTATTCTTCTTTAATTTACTCTGCAGTAAATCAGTAGTATCTCCATTTACGTACCTGGAGTTACACTGATGTAAAACAGAAGACAAATTCATTGTATTAAATATCAGTTTAGAGGGCTTGGATTATACTTCTGTTGACTGATGAAGTAATTCTAACTCTTTCTTGTATTAAAGACTTAAAACCTCAAAAATTCAGGAGTTACAGTGAACAGCAAATGGCCTTTGTAGGAAAGAAAATAATTTTTCTTCCCTCCTTCACCTTGTCCTTTTTGTGTTACCATTCAGTTTAAGAAAATGGAGAGACAGTGGAAGATGATCTTTGCTGTGTAGCCAACTACCAGATAATGGGATTTATCACATTTTAGGTCATAGCATCCCTAACAATGACTTTACGTCTGCAAACAGTTCTAGCTCTGAGACAACTGAAAGAATTAGGAGATCTTTTTTTGAGTTCTTATGCTGAAGGAGATAAGGGTAAAATTTTCTTGACCTGCTAGAAAATGCAGTAAGGGGAAAAGAGCAGAAGGTGATAAAGAAATTTGCCTCAGGCCAAAATCATTCCTTGATCTAGATTCCATAAGCCTTGTATTAAATAATGAGAAACTGCATATTTAAAATCAACTTAGATCATCTAGAAATGCTAGGTATAAAACTAGAATGGCAAGATACCCTTCTAATAAGTATGTAGTAGACATATATATGCAGACAGAACCTGGTCCTCAAAACAGATCTAATGATTAAGAAGCAGCATTGACATATGCCATTTTATCATTTATGAAGGTGCCACTAGCCAGATCTGTGGTACCAACCTTTCCACAAACTGATACAAAATTATTATAGAAAAGAGAAATAATGTACTGTTAGATTAGGAGTTTATCCAACCAAGTTATCCAATATCCACAATATTAAATGATGGAGCATTTTCCAAGCTCTTTAGAAAAATTCTTTGGTTTATCATATATCTCAGAAATAATGCTTGCAACAATTGGATACTTAAACCTGCCCTGTTAGCTAATAAAATCAGTTGCTTTGGTTATGCATGTGAACCTGAAACATACATGTTACTAATTTGGAGATACACGATGGCTACCTTGCTACTAGAGCATGGTGTCGTAGCATACTCTTATTTCTAAAATGCACATTGGACATTTGATTCTCAAATGTTTATAAAAAGTCTGGACACAATTTCATGGAGATTTGTTTGCTGGGTTTAGGAAGTATGCGTCCTTCCCTCACAAAGCAAAACACATTTTCACTTCTAGCTGAGCTCAATTCCTGTGTTTCTGACTGTAGCTTTTATGCAATGTTTTTGCAGACAATTTGTTCCTGCTTTTTCTTTATGTGACATCTGAACTTTTGCAAATGAGCCTTAAGATGGATACATGGGTGTTTTGCCCTTTCAAAGGCAAATTGATAAACAAGAGAAAAGGTGATTCCCTTTGAAAAACTGTTTGGAGCTCTTAATGTAGTAGCTTTGCATAATTTGCTTTTTGTGCTGCTTTTTAGTGCCCTTGATCTAACATCATATCTGTGGATTTCTACTTCTCAGCAAATGAAATGGTGCTAACGTTTTGGTGCCTTCTTTTTTCCCTTAAAAAGCATCCCCTATTGTTTGTCAGCTCAAAAAAATCTTACAAGCCTATGGTATCTATCTCATTATGCCCTCCAGCATACTGCTCCATTCAGAGCAGTTCTGGGCTGTTGGTTACTGACATAACCTTCAAGGTATTTTGTGCTAGCTCAGTAAAAAAATTTTACATGAGTTTTGCTGATTCAGGAGTTGTGTATGTGAGGGGGAAAAAAAGCAGCTGTAATTGTAAGGTAACTAACAAAGCAGATTGTTCACTTTTGTAAAAATATTTAATATTTTAATTTTGAAAGATAATTGGTTCCAGTACTTAGAGACCTGTGTTGCTGTCAGAGTTCTAGAATTAACTTGTCGATTTTAAATTATTTTGGGACGGGCTTGTTTCTATGCAAATAAGGAAAAAAAAAAAGACTAAGTCCAGTTAATTACAAAATACTCTCCTCCAAACTCAGCTCCATTTTTCTTTTCTTTGACATTCCTAGAATCTTTTGCATCACAGATTCATGTCTTGCAATATCAATTTAGTCCTATAGTTATCAAAGTCAGATAAATTATTTTTATTGCATATAACAGTCTAACTGATGAGATTCTCAATGCTGATTTTTCCCTGTGCTTGATACTTCTGGTCTTGCTCTTGCATGCTGAACTTAAGTCACTTGAAGTCACTCCATGCTTCCACTATTTGTTCCCTTGTGTTTGTGTTAAACATTTCAGTATTTTGCAAGAGACTTGCTTTGTCCTGGTATTAGCCAAAGCTTTCCTTTTTCAATTACAGTTTCATTGTTTTCATCATAAAGTAGAAAAATAAAAAAAATCAACAAGAGCAGCAAAAAGAAGCTTAAATAAAGATAAAGGAAAGCAAAATCACATTGAATTAAATATTGAAAATAGGTTCTGTCAGTCCACTAATGTCAGGGGAGGTTTTATAGAGAATATAATTTTTTTATTATTAATGCTGTGTCCTTGACGTGAAATTATATATAAAGCTTATAATAGGTGAGTTTTGCCTCATACCTGCAAATAGTATCCCCTCCAAATAAGAAAATATTAACTTATACAGGCAACTTGCTAGACATAAGAAGCCATCCGTATCCTGGGCTGCATCAGGAGAAGCGTAGCCAGCAGGGCGAGCGAGGGGATTCTCCCCCTCTACTTTACTCTTGTGAGACCCCACCTGGAGTGCTGCGTCCAGCTGTGGAACCCTCAACATGTGAAGGATATAGACTTGTTGGAGCAAGTCCAGAAGAGTCCAGGAAGATGATCTGAGGGCTGGAGTACCTCTCCTGTGATGAAAAGCTGAGTGAGTTGGGCTTGTTCAGCCTGGAGAAGAGAAGGCTCTGGGGAGAC
>NW_010262283.1:74982-89052 GCF_000690775.1 Eurypyga helias
GAAGGTGTCCCTGCCCATGGCAGGGGGGCTGGAACTGGATGATCTTTAAGGTCCCTTCCAACCCTAACCATTCTATGATTCTATGATAAAGTAATTTACAATCTGTTTCTCTATTGCATTTTTTCTGGTCACAGTCCAAACTCTACTGATCTTGAAATGATGCTGTTTACATGTAGTAGAGTAAATGGTAGCAAAAGATTCTTCTTCCTTATGAAATGCAGGTTTCTCAAAGTTAAACTGAATGTCTGCTATGAATTGTGCTTAATAGAAACTTCTGAAAGTAGGTCCTAAATCCTTTCATCATGGTAGATCCCTTCACTCCTGTGATGTTGTGAATACTAACTGCAACAATGGAGAAAGGATTCTCAGATTTTGAAGTTGTACCCATAAAATGCATGGATTGATTGTGAGAGTAAGAGATGGTCAGAGAGTAAAAGAATGGAAGCAGAGTCTTGCTACACCCTCCACTTCTTTTGGCAGAGCATTGGTCTGGGCACACAGAAGTGGTACTCTGTGAAAAAAGAAAAAACTTTGGGATAATTCAGCTATATACATTCTTGCAGCTATTCCCTTTTTAGACCAGGTTGGATGATTACAAAATAGGCTATATAAAAAGACATCTGTTTTAGAAGTGATATCCAATTTAATACAATCAGAGTAACATGCTAAAAATCACAAACAAAATTAGTAAATCTAGGTTTTAGAAGAAATTATGGCTTGCTTTACACATTAGGTCAAATACACTTTCACCACTCCTCAGGAAGTGGTTAACTTTAGATGTTGGTCTTACATTGATATGTAGAGCAAGTAAGATTTAATTTAGAGCAAGATCAAAAACCCACTGAAGTTACTGCAAGATTCTCATTGCCTCTAATAAGTTTTGGGTGAGGCCCTTGTTTGGGTTTCTTTGAAGCCAGTGGCGATTTTATCATGGGAGAAAGAGGATGTGTGTCTAGATTCTAATTTTTCATTTCTAGAAGGACTGTCAAGAAATTTCCTTTTTTTCCAAATGTGAAAGGCCATTTATGTGAGAGTAGATGAATAAATGAGTATGTATATATGCACTGATGTTCTGAGGTTGATTCTTTTTTTCCTTCCTTCCTTCTCTTCCTTCTATTTACTCTCCTTCTTCTGGTAATTCAGAACAAGTCTTTAGTACAAAGACCTTACTTATGTTTTTTTGATCTCTCGTTTTACTACAATACAGCTATTTTTGTTACTAGAACTATTTCTCTGGGAAGGAAAGAATGCTATTGTCTATCACGTTCCTAACAGTCTTTTGAAATGTCTCATTTATAAATAACTAACATTAGTAAAAATGAATAATGACACTAACTATTCTTCTAGAGGTAATTTGATACCATTTTACATAGATGAGAACCAAAATCTTACAAGTATGTTGGATGCCATGTGATGTGTAATGATGATCAGTTTTAGAATTTTTTTTTTCCTTTTGATATTATGAGTAAGAACAATGCTGGGAAAAAAAAAAGGCTTCTTGTCTAGAATACAGGTGTATTGTTTTCAGTTCTCTTGTGTATGTTGACAAAATGGACATTGTGTTATTGTCTTATACAATGTGAAACCACTTCAGTCCTCTTAAGGCTACATACTACATGGTTAACTGGAGCGTAGTGTGAGGGGTTTTTCACCAGCGTACAGAGATGAGATCAGAAGCTCTTTCTCAGCTTGTGCCTTAGTTCTGTTCTGCACCCTGTTCTGGCTTCCCTGGTTATTCTCTTTGTATGTCTAACAGTTTTTTGAAGGGCTGTTATCTAAACTTTCAGGACAAATTTGCTTATAATTTGGAATTGAAATTCTGACCCTACAAAGGGGATGAAGAACTGTTGTCATTTGACAATCCGTATCCAGTTCTTGATCCAATTACCTACACCTTTTTGTTATCCAGGAATTCCAATAATTTTTCATCTTTTGGATAAGAATTTGTGATGTAAATTGTGACCTTTCTAAACTGTTTGTGGTGCTTTAGCAAATCAACTAATGCTAAAAGCAAGCACAATAAAAAAATACTTTAATTTATTGAAGTAAATACTTTAAAATAAATCAACAAAATTAAGAGAAAAATATTAAAATACTGTTTTCCTAAATCTTCAATATTTTACTTAAATTAGATATTTTACTGTAGGTAACCTCATATTCTCAACTCTGTGCTAAAGTTTGATCTGGTGGCATAATATAAGTTTAAATTGATATTGATTTAGACTGGTAAATGAAAAGGCGATACATTCAAGACACAGGAAGTTTTTATAGTTTATTAAAATTATACTACGTCCTTGTTACGTATATAAAGGAAAACCCAAACAGTAGTACAAAACAAACAAGCAAAAAAAGCCAATGTGAAGTGTAAATAAAATAATTTTGGAGGCAGCAGAAGACGTAATGGCTTTCTCTGTAATACTATGATTGCTATACCAGAAAACAGTAAAAAACACCAAAAAAGTAACCAAAAAAAACCCCCAACCAAATGAAATCACAAACAAACAAACAAAACCCAAAAACAAACCCACAAAAAACCCTGACAAACCATCAAAGATATAAATTTCTCTTAATTATTTTCAGATTAACTTCGTGTGCAATGTGACATATGATCATCAATGAAATTTAAAATTATATCTGGACATATCTATATGTTTTCTCAGTAGCAACAGAAGTTAGAATATTTCCAAATGATTTATATCGCTATGTTCACTTCTGTATTGGTAATATAAGGAGGAAGACTGACTGACCACTAACATTGGTTAAAGCAAAACTAAACAAACCTGAAACCTACTGTCTCACTAAAATTTAAATAAACTATATTAATGGATATATATTGGAATTATCAGCAGTCATGTTGTTTGAGTTAGAACTTCAGATTTTACAAGAACTTTATAATAATTTGTATTTAAGCGGTTTGGAAGTTTCTGATAGTTTTCAGGGGCAAGGATGTTTAGAGACCTGCACCTCTAGGTTTAGCAATTGTTTCTGAAGTTCTGTTCAGCTATGGGAACCTTTCAAGCACTGTATGAATTTGGAAAACCTACTAAGTCATTCACTGCCAGAATAACTATGCACTCCCAGTGTCTGTACCCAGTAAAACACAGGCACTAGGTTTATATAAGCATAGGAAATCATCCTGAAGGATAGCTCTTCACTGCTGGTGCTCTTCTGTTTATCCATCCTCTTAAGAGCCAGTTGTAGAGCTCATGTTTATTGATATTGCAGAAGATATTAATTAGCTTTAGGTACTTTGTGTGTTTGTAACCCAGAATATTTGCAACAAATTGAGAGCTGGAACTTGTTGACATTTGAAGTCAGTGCACAGATTCTACATGAGATACAAGGACTATCAAAGCCACCATCCTCTAAAACAAACATTATCCCACTTCATGCAAACTGAGTCTATGTGTTTCCCAATAGAACAACCCAATAGAACAAGTTTTAATGGAAATTTACTTACAATATCACAAAATAACATTCAATTTCTTTATGGTGGAATGAAAATGTACTGTGCACATTTAGTTCTCTAGTTCATGTTGCCCACAGCTGAAGTGTAATTGAACTAGTTTTCTCCATAACTTAAAGATCACTTTCAAAATATAAAACTTAATAATCTGTCAATTAAATAGCTGTAACATTTTGAAAAGACTGTTAATTATTCTGGTATTGGTGGCACTCTAGTACTGATGATGCCCTTTTTAGAATCTATTATTTTCTGTGTTTTGTGTAGGGGTAAAAAAGACTAAATATGCAGATATCAGTGTAAATTGTTTCACTTAGTATTACATGATGTTGCTTAAATGATTAGTGTTATTTAGAGTTGTCTGTATTTAGAAAAATATTCCAATTCCATGCAAGTGAATGTTTGTATGGTTTTTAATTAGGAAGGAAGTATCTAGTATACAACAGCCAAGAGAATAGTTATATCAATAATTCCTACAGGGAAATCTAAATATAGTAATGTTTATACATAACATATGTTTGCATATATAAACAGAATTAACCGTGGACATGTATTTTACAATACAAGTATTTCTTTATTGATGTAATAGTGAAAATAGAACACACTCCCTTCATGCATGCATGAGGCCGATTTTTTTGTTCATGGTCTCCAGAATGTTGCTGGAGTGTCTGATTTAAGGAATTCGTTCTGCTACTTCAATCTTTCGTCATGTGGCTTATTTTTTTTAATTAGCATAATTCTTTGAAAAAATAATTATTTACGATAAAGTTTCTAACCAAACTTTGCATTTAAATTGATCACTCTGGATAATTTAAATACAGTCTTTCCTGTAAACATTTTGTGTCCATTAGAAAGAGAGAACAGTTTATGCAGTTAAAAGAATCACAGTCACAGATTCACAGAATAACACAGGAGGTCCCTTCCACGCTCTAGATGATCTAGTCCAACCCTGTACTCCACTGGAATTAGCTGGAGCAAGGTTTCCCAATTGGGTTTTGAACACCTCCACAAACTGGACAGTGTGCTCCGGTGTTTAATCACTCAGTCTTGCAGTGAAAATGTAAGAACATTCCTACAGGTATGGATTTCTTTTCTGTAAACTTCAACACAAAGTTCAGAGAGCAGATGCAGACAGATATGACTTAATTAACAGTTTCAAAAGTTGAGTATTTTTACTTTATTTTGGTGTTAATGAATCTCATTTTAAACATCAAAATTGCTAGACAGTGCATTAGAAATTATTGCCATTTACTTTAATGAAAAGTTATTTTAGAAAAATGTATAAAATCTTCAAAGGATGGAGCGATTTTGTTACAAAGAAGTTTGGACTGTATATGTAACTTTTTAGTGTGCTCGGCTATTTCTTAGTACCAGTCTGATACCTTGAGTTTTCTCTTTTGCATATTTTACAAGAGCTAACTTCTTCCTTTTCTGTTATCTTTATAGAATTCTTTTTAAAGAGAGAACTAGAAATGTAGTTTTAATCTATATTTTATGACTCTCTTCTCCATAGCAACAATGACATTTCCTCTGACTGGTATACTTCGCATGCAGTGCACAGTCTATCCGCAACAAAAATGCTGTACTTACGCCAAAATATGTGTTAGCATAGTAAAGCAATTATGTGAACAAAGAAGGATTTGGTATTGAAGCCTTGAAAAATCCAGGTGTATTTTCCTTACAGATGTTGGCCCAGTAAGCTGCAGGTTAATGTCACTCTTTTAGTACTTATACTGAAATCTAAACATGAAGAACATCCCAGTAGGAGGCTGAATTTCACTTTTTTCTCTATGTATGCATACAGTTACCTATGATGCCTCTAGTACTTATAGGTCTAGGAAGAGGAGAATGAGAATAAGACTGTAAAAGAAAAAATACCAAAACTGTAGTATTTAAATGGTATATCTTATAACAACTGAATCAGTAGATTTTAAAGCAGAAAATTTATATTTTCTGTTAAAAAATAAGTTTAAATGTTCTTTCTATTCTCTCCTAAGTTTTTGTCATTTTTGGGAAGAGCTGTGGAAGCCTGCCTAGCAATGTATGAAATGCTTTGTATTTCTTAACACATGTAATAAAACATTATCTACCCCTACATTTAATTCTATCATATGATGCCATAAACAAACAACCTACATTTCAGCGTACCCGGCACATGTATGCACTAAGTGCTCTATTCTTTTTCTGTCCTATTTTTTTCTGAGGAGCTCCGCTGACATGTGTGGCATCTTACATCTTGCTGTGGTGTTAAGTACAGGACCTCCATGCTTGCCGCAACATTCCACATCTTTTCTGAAAGTGTGTTTTCAGAAAGTAAAAGTTCTAATACATACATTCGGTGCCAAAACCAGAGTCAGTATGTTACATGTACAGAATGAGTCTGCACATTGCAAACCATCATAAAATTATCTAGGCATAAATGTTAAATTTAGTGTAGCCCAGAAGATATTTACAGAAATGGCTATACTATCAAAATTGTATTCGTACTTGTAGATTATTTACTAACATATTTGTACTTCATTTCTATTGATTTGTACTGTATCTGATTATGAGACAATCAACTCAGTAGGGTTGTTAGCGTTTTTCTGAGACTGGTGACACTGAAGTGCTTGGCAGGACAACGGGACGGTGGTAATGAGGTCAGTGAATGTAAAATAAGAGTTACTACTCTGTTTTTGAAGGCTTTAACATAAATACATTGCAATAGTATTTTTTTGACAAAGATCATTTCATGCAGTTATTAGAAAAATAGAAATTTGAAAATTAATTTCACATTGATTTATATTGTTATAATTTATATTATTATAATTTTTTTTTCTCCAGTAACAGAAATCATATTTTTTTGGTATAACAAGAAACTGTTGAGTATAATTTAGTCTTGCAGGGAATTTGATTTTTACTATTCTTCAAACAAACATAAGGTTCAATTCTGATCCATCAGAATAATAACTTTGTACTTCTAGTATGTTTTCCTTTAAGACTTCTAGACTTGGTTTCTTGGACATCTAGGACATACAGCTACATTATTAAAAGAAAAGAGTTTGCAAACTAATTTCCTTCCCTTTTCTTCACTCTGTCCTTGCAAGGCCTTATGCTCTAATCTTGCACTTTTTTAGGTTGCAGCAAAATTTACACAGGTCCATCAAGATCCCTAAATCTGCTTGGCTACATCAGAAAATCCTCTCGGGTTCCCCTGGTACTTAGAAGTCTGCAGGCACCTCTCTGCCATACCTGGCAGTCTTGCAACAGCCTCTTCTTGCTAAGCAGTAGTGTGGAGGAAGGCACGCTTCCCTTTGGAGAGCTCCTCCTGAACCAACCTGCAACAACCAGGAGAGAGCTGATGGCCGGACTTTGTCCTTGCACCTCAGCCACAGCTGTTTTAACAAAACAGGCATTACCCAGGTGGCAAACTAGGAGCAAGTGAAACAGATACATGCCCTGTGATGCACGTTCTCTAGAGACAATCACCAGTGTGAGGAAGAGGCACTACTAGAAAACAAATAGGAATGGGAGTTACTTTGGGATGGTTGGAGCTGAATAGAGACACCAAAATGGCACAGTTTACCATAGGTGTAAGTAGAGTAGAACAATCTAAAGTGCTTTTTGAGGGCCAGGAAAAGATCACATACTTTACTGGAAAACTGCCTCTTGGCTGTGTATAAAGCAAACCACATGAATCAGAGGTTCCCGCTGGGTTTCACACAGAGACAGGCAGTTTTTAGACTATGCAATAAAGGGTCAGACCAGAGGACTGTTACTGTTATTGTCAGGAAAATTATTTGTTTCCTATGGCCTCCCAGAAGTGGTTATGTTAGACAAGCCTCCATACTTTATTTCAAAGGAATTTGTAGCTTTTATTAAACCGAATTGCTGACATACAGGGTCTTGTAACAGCTAAATTTCAAATCATCGATAGCATGAAGATGTCTGCCTGTAACAAATATTGTTTGTTTGTTTGGGGTTTTTTTGTGTTGGTTTGGGTTGGGTGTGGGGTTGTTTTGTTTTTGTGGTTTTTTTTTTTTTTTAAAGGAAAAGACTGTGAACCTGGATTTTGAAGCTTAGGTGAAAAGTGGCAAGAATACCAGCCCAGAAAAAAGCATAATGGAATATAAATCGAATCTACTGACCCTTGATTCTTAATCAAGGCTTTTACTACTAATATTTCAGAGCAAGGAAATATTCTTGATTTTATAAAAGGCTATAAATGGGATTGACAAACTAAGTTCAGCAAAAGATAGTACAGATTTTTGATCTGTGAAGTCTTAATATCTCGTTTCTGTGGTCATTATTAATAGGAAATCCTCACTTAAATTCCATCTGGCTGTAATTGCCTCACATGCCAAAACTTGACCAAACCATATGTATCTGAAAGGATGTGCTCAAATAAGAGTAAACTCAAGTTCTGAAAACAAGTAGTAAAAGTTACATCAAGGAGTACTAATATGTGTATAAGGATTCCACTTAAATTTGAAGTCCCAATAGAGCATTGTGTGTGTGCATGAATGTATGTTTTGGGTTTTTGTGTTTTTTAATGTTCTCCCCTGCCTCCTACCCCCTTCCTTGAAATTATCTCCACTGTATGTGGAATATAAGCTTTCCCATTTAGTTTGAGGGTTATCTGGAAGTATTTCTGTAATGATACTTCTGTACCTAACATTGAATATGTTGCCTTTGATGCCTTGAATGTATTTGAAGTTCTGTTTTGTAGAATAAGGCATACAAATTTGCTCATTATGAAAAACATGAGTTTGCTGTATGTAATGTGCTTGGACAAACTGTAGAGTTCTTTAGTATTTATGCCAAAGGTGAACATTTGGACATCATTCTTCACTGTACCTGTCTTTATCTGAGATACCAATGAAAGGATGCTTGTAATTTTTACACATATTTAACAGGAAGATGGCATTAAAACAACAACAACAACAACAACAAATAATCCCCCCAAAACAGCAGGAAAAGTATTAGAGAGAAAAACAGTTCAGTGCTACAATAGGAAATGCAAAAATTAATCTTGCAACTTTCTCCTTTTCATGGAAAAAAAGAAGTTGTTTCCACTTATCAGAATCAAACTAATTAATCAAGTCAAAGACTAGTAAGTAGATAAATGCTGAGAAAAGTTTTAAACTGATCTAAGTAATGCTCTACCCTGTTATACAGGATTTAGCTCATGTATTTACAGTTCATCAGGTATCTGTAATTTCTGCAGCCAGGTCTAGTGAAAGGTGTCCCTGCCCATGGCAGGGGGGTTGGAACTAGATGATCTCTAAGGTCCCCTCCAACCCAAACTATTCTGTGATTCTATACCTTTTTATATGAAAAAAATGTAAGGCTGAGAGAAATGGGCTTGTTCAGCCTGGAAAAGAGAAGGCTCCAGGAAGACCCTATCATAACCTTCCAATCCCTGAAGGGGGCCCACAAGAGACTTTTTACAAGGGCTTGTAGTGACAGGACAAGGGGTAACTGGGTTTAAATGGAAAGTGGGGAGGTTTAGATTGGATATCAGGAAGAAGTTCTTCCCAGAGAGGATGATGAGGCACTGGGACAGGTTGCCCAGAGAAGCTGTGGATGCCCCATCCCTGGAAGTGTTCAAGGCCAGGCTGGATGAGGCTTGAAGCAACCTGGCCTAGTGGAGGGTGTCCTTGCCGATGGCAGGGGGTTTGGAGGTAGATGATATTTAAGGTCTTTTCCAACCCAAATCATTCTATGATTCTATGAGTTGTTGCTTACAGTAAATACTGTGCATACAACCAGGTCTGGCTAATCTTGTCTAAGAAAAACTGTGTGATATAAATATGCATATATGCAAAAACTATTACCTTTTATTTTCATATACATACATATAATCATGCTTGTGTTTAAAGTACAGATATATATTTTTCTATGCGTACTTTATTGTATATTATGCATATATGCCAATATATTTCCATAAACAGTCAATAATTTTCTGTTACCATATTGGTTTTCTTTCCTCTGCTGTAGAGAATACAACCTTCTACTTTAATACGATAAATTGCTCTTTATGCCAGTTTCGTTCCTAGTACATGTAAGTTTAGATGTTTACAAACCAAGAATGTCTGGGTTTAAAACTAAAACTATCTTTGTGTTGAATTAGATTTGTGTACAGGAAGATGGAACTTCTTCATGTTCCACGTGTGATACCATATCTGATAACAAAACAGTCCCCCTCTTAATAACGTGTTTAATGGTGCTTTTGGGATACGTAGTAGAGAATCTGTCAAATAATAAACTAAGTTAATGATTACTCAATAAGTTGAATCGTTTGGCCATGTAAACCTAGTTTCTCTAGCTTCTTTCTTTCATACTTTGTTTTATATATTTGTGATTTTATGAATACAACACCTAAGGTAGCTGTTCAAATTAATGTATAATGATTGCTTGTTCTGTTTTGTTGTTTTCCAGCTCCCTCAGGCTCAAAAGGTAAAATATTTTAATCAAATTCTTAGTCGTTCAAAGTAGTCATCAGGCCTTCATGTTTCCATGGTGCTGTGAGTATGGTACAGTAGTGATCAGTGAAACAGTTCACTGTAACGGGGGCTCTGGCATTGAGCAGCAAGGGTAGCTGACATCAAAGCCAGTTAAGGTCCTTGTTGAGAGCAGCTCTTCAAATGTATCAGCTATTTTAAGATGACAGGCATATCATAGCCTACAACTTTAAAAGAACAGGGAATGTGTTACTTTATCAACAATTTGAAATAATAGTGAGGATTTAAAAAAAAAAAAAAATCACCCCATTCCTCC
Organism: Eurypyga helias; assembly: GCF_000690775.1. Taxonomy (NCBI): domain Eukaryota; kingdom Metazoa; phylum Chordata; class Aves; order Eurypygiformes; family Eurypygidae; genus Eurypyga; species Eurypyga helias. Next base: position 85,205 of record NW_010262283.1, read on the forward strand.
ATGTGAAGCATCTCTGGATCATTTTGTCTCTATCAGAGAGCTTGCAGAACCCATGGTATAGCTGGTACCTTTTCACTGCTCCCCACTGTATCTATTGGCACATCGTTGAATACATCCAACATTTGACTTCTCTAATAGGTTGCATACAGTTTTCTTGCCTTTAAACAACTTCTGCATCGATATGGTACGTTACCAGAGTCACCATTGCACATCATGATAGCACGATGATTGTGGCAATCTTGAAGAACTACTTGATGCATGTTGCATGGTCCTTGTTTATTCCACAAATACAATTAAAGCTTTCAGAAAATAGAAAATCTAGATGCTCTTTTGTGGTTTGCAATGAAAAATATTTAAATGAGAACATGTCTGGAGTGTACTGAGAAATGGTAATACTCACTTGTCCACGTCATGCTTATTGTGCTAGGTAAAGAACCTTTAATAAGAAATGTCATAGCAATTAATCAGTTAAATATCACTGTTATTAACAGTCTTGGATGATGATCAAAGTTCTGTTTTTAATGAAAGCTATAGTTCGTGATCTTCAATGAATATCTTTAGCAGAATGGTGAGGGCATTCATGAAACTCAAAATGGTTCATTAATGTATCTATTTTTAGTTTAAAAAGCAAGGAGTATGAGAATGGGAGCTTTTTTTTTTTTTAATGATGTTATGTATATTTGAAATGCCCTTGCTTGTGGAGCTCAGAAAATACTATTTCAAAACTGCAGGGAATATGTTATTTGTTCGTACGTCCATAGTTTGTTCTTGTGTTTTGATAGTTGCAGAGCCTACTGAATGTGACATGGTAACACAGATTGTTGCTTAAACAATTGTAAACAAGCTGTAAACGCAATCTTTCATTTACAGCTTCTTGGAAAAGTAAAAGGACTAAAAGACTAGCTAGACTGGCTAATTTTGGCTTTTTCATCTTCACCTGCTTGTCTAAAAATTTATGCCAACTGGATTTCTTACCTGTTTGCAGAAAGCAGAGATAGGGTGAGGTTATAGCATGCTGGTGCAGAGGGATGTAACCAGTCAGGCTGTTTGCCAGATAGTGTCATGTGGTGCTATAATACATGTTCTGATGTCCACAATTCTGAGCCATTAAATAATGTTTTGTATAAATTACTCAAGTTTGAGGTTAACGAAAAAACACAAAACTTTAATGGAAGGTCAAAAATGCCAAATTTTAGTGTGTTTACCCCTTGAGCAAATGCATGCAGAACTAAAGCCACATATTTGTATATGTATGAATAATGCCTAGTTAACTGTGTACTGCTTTCATGCAGAGAAAGAGGTGAGGGGTGGGGAGGAAGGAATGAGATGGTGGGGGGGACAATACAAGTATTTCACAAGGGCTGTTGACTTGTTCTGGTAAGAAATAAGCCTTTTCATAAGCCTGATAATTTACGGACAAAACAAGAGAATCTCTTGCTATCTGCAAGGTGAAGGGAATCAGCACAGGGCTGATCCCTGCCTCTATGAATGACTTAGTCACTAGGGTACATGTTTTGCCATATGGTGTCTGAACTTGTACTGTATTTTTCTTGGGATCTATGTATCCTCTTTCAAATGTTTTCTCTATAAACATTTCAGTCAGTCATGTCTCTCTAAACGCGTTCACTTTAACCTTTGAATGATCTGAAAGAAAAATGTGTCATTCCAAGTTTAACTTTACTGTTTTATATTCATTATACATACTTGGTCACCTTGATGAAATATGCTGTGTCTTTTAGGTGAAACATTTTGTCTACGGTCTTTTCAGTGTTTAGTCAATGTGCTATGCTAATTAGCAATTCATTTTTAAAGACCTGTAGGTTCTCAACTGTCCTCAGCAGTTAAATAACAATTTAAACCTGTTACTGTTATGCTCTCTGATGTAAATCACATTGTTGAAAATTCAGAATTGGTGTGCAGGTGAAATGAAGTATGAGGAGTTAAGATGGATGTCTGTTGCACAACAATATTTGTCTTGAAAAGATCTTTATGATACGCCGTATAGCTAAAACATGAAGTACCACAAAACCAAAAAAAAACCACCAAACAACAACCACAAACCCAAGACCCATCATAATTCATAATTACAGGTGATAGAGATGCTGATTTATATAGTTACATAGCTATCAGAAGAAAATATATCTACGAAGAGCTAATGTATCTAAAAGAAAGAGCCACTATCCAGAGAAATCAAAGAATACATGTGAATTTTATGTTCTCTATGTTTGCTGTGAAAATAGTGATAAAACAAACTAATAACTGAAATTTACCAATTTTCAGACTTCTTCAGTTTGGCTTCCAAAATGACCTTTATCTTGGAAACACTTTTGCAGAGCAGCTATTGTATTCATCGATGAGCAAAAGCTCTTCTTCCTTAATAGTTTAAAAATGTGTTTTGTTTCCTAGTAGGAAAGCTTTACTTGCTTTCTTGAGCAACCACAGCAGGATTCAAGATCTATTGTCCTACTTCTGCTGTGATGATTTGTTGTACTTAGCTTGTGTGAAGAAATAGAAGTAAATAAATTAGGTGCACACACATCTGGAGCAGATAGTTCTGCTTAGGAACATTTAGGACATATCTTTAATGATTCTCTAATGAATGGAATCATAATTCCTCCATATAGAAATGTGTTGATGATATTTGTTGCCCAAAAGTTCCTGACAGTTTTCTTCTCTCTTTCTGTGTTATCCCTTAACTTCTGTAAGTAGTGCTTTGCCCTCCTTTTATCTCGGTGCTATCATCTTTCAGCCATTTGGGAGCATCATTTATCATTCCCTGCATCATTTACCTTCTTATACTTTGAAGTGTTGAATTAACTGTCACTGGGAATAGAAAGTAGAAAATTTGCAAAGCTGCTGTTTCATTGAAGTGCATGACTAGTGATTTTAGCATTTTTATAAAATTATAGGAGTTAAATTGAATCTAATGAAGTACAAAATAATAATGAAGTAAATATTTTGACCCTGATTTAGCATTCCTTTGGAACTGCTCCCTGCTGACAAGAGGCTGTTGTCTTTCAGATTTATAATATATATATATATATAAAGTTGAGTGATCCATTTGGAAAACTGCATTCAAATTTTCACGTACGTGTTAATCATAATCTTAAATTTAGTTTCCAAGTTTCTCTTTCACAGTCCTCATCAAGCAAGCTGACTTCTAATAATGTTTTGATTCTGCAATTTTCAAACTCTTAAAGTAACTATTTTACAATCTGATGTTTTTTTGGTGTTGCGTTTCTGTGTGCAAAACACAAAAATGTGTCTCTAACTTAATACACTCACACAGGTTCCTATATTGTCCCAGGCAGTAGTTTTAATGTAATCCTAAATAATAGCTATTTCTTATTCTTGTAATCTATATAAAACACAATCAAATCCTCAAATTCCAAATCTCTGATGCTTCCGGCCTGACTCCACTCAGAACATAATAGTGTTGTAGTCACAGGAGAAGACAACACCTGGGAAGAAAGGAGGGGAGTGCATTGGGAAGGTCGCAGGGTTACAAGGTAGTGAAGAAAAAGCAAAAGCTTCGGCAGGAACCTCATGCTTCAAATACATCCCTACAGAACTCCTGTCTGCTGTGGGTAAAGTTTCAGCAGCAGCATTGTGGCAACCACGTCCAACACTGGTGCCTTGTCAGAGGGTCTGCAGTGTTCCCCTGCCCCACAGTTTCCACCCCACTTTCAGTCCCTCTGAATATAGCAGTGTTTATCCCCTACTTTTCAATTGCGGTGGGATTTTTTGGTGGCTTTGGTGTGTGGTGGTGTTTTTTTTTTTTGGTTGGGTGTTTTGGTGTTTGGTATTGTGCGTGGGTTTTTGGGGTTTTGTTTTTGGTGGGTTTTTTT
>NW_010262283.1:89083-105056 GCF_000690775.1 Eurypyga helias
CCCCCTTTTTTTTTTTTTCTCCCACAAGGCTGCCAGAAGACCTTCACTTTGACTGATTTCCTCACTTAAGCCCCTTTAAGTCCTGTTCCCTTGCAGGTCTACAGACCAAAGGTTCCTGTGTCAGCATAGCTGCACTGCCTTCCTCAAATAGTCGCCTGTTTAACCTCATCATCTCTCCAAACTATGCCTCATGCTTTGACTCTGAATGTTGGGTCCTGTTTTAAGCTCTGACCTGTAGATGTAACGGCCTGTGGACCTTTTCTGCATTTCAACCTGTTGGTAATTTATGTAAATATTGTGGAAATCAAGGCTCCTGTTGTGGGATGATGAAAAATCATATAGGAACATGGTAGATCCAGGGAGATTAGAATTCAAAGGGATACTATTGGGCTTGAGATTAGTCTATGTGCAAATTTGGGAATTGTTGTGGTTATTTGATAGTTTCCATGAATCGGAATTTGTGGGAGATGAATCTGACTTCACACTGTTTGCCGCAACAGATATCTCATCCTGTGGAAATGCACTAGTTATTACAGCCCAATGTAAGTGCAAAGACTTTGCTAGTCATTGTTTAAATTGGGAAATGAAGTGTGGATAGAATTGGCACTATGGAAATTAAATTCTGACCTGAACAGTCTGTTAGGATAATAATAAATATGTATATAAAAAGAGAGATTTTGAGTTTCAGTTCTAATATATTGTTAGAAGAATATCTTTTAAATGTGATGAAAGTTGGTGAAAAAAATTCTAGAAACCCTGACACATGATTCTCATTCAGCATAGGCAGGAGTCCTTTATTTGTGGTTTTCAGAGGAGAAACTTGAATATGAAAAAACACCTTACTGCAAAGGAACTCTGCCTGGGTGCAGGGGTTCAAGTACATGGTGTGCCTTTGCCACAAGGACTCTAAAGAGCCTTCACCTTGCTTTCCTGTTACTGGGCATAATTTACTTAGGCTCAAACCGCTGGTGTAGACAGCAGAAGACACTTGAGTCTCATACATTGTTGGGGACTCCCACACTGGTCCTATCCTGCCTGTGGAAATAGCAGACCAATATTGGTGGAATAGGGAAGACTACCATGGTTTCAGACAACTGAATGTAGAGTGGAAACACAGACTGTGTTTATGACGGAAGATGCCTTCATACGTGACACAGACAGTAGGTGTTTTCTCTCATGAAGATATTTTCTGAATTCATTAAAGGAGATGCCGACTACAGCACTCACCCACTGCAGTACTTAATCAAAATTAATCAGTCAGAGAACTGCATTGGAGCAGAAGTAGAACTAAAATTTTGGCAATTTTTTTTTTTTTCCCCCCCTCTAAACAGTGATCACTGTATTTTCTGGGGCAGGCTACTTCCCAATCTTACATTCCATGCTTGTAAAATAAAACATTCTAATATTGGAATGGGTAAACAGTTTCTTGAATTAAATGTCTTTGCAGAATTCCTATGATCAGGTAAATTCAAGGTTTTGTTTTGTAATGTGTAAGACATGTAAACTTGCTAATTTGGCTTTTGGAAAAAGCAGGAACTTCTTGCTATTCTGTGGGGAATAAACAGCTAAGAGATTAAGGAAAATGTGAAAGGACAGGCACTTAATGCCATACTGCATAGAATCAGAATTCTGTATTGTTTCGCATGAAGATTGCTTACTCTGCAATAGTGGAGTCTTGCTTATGTCAGACGTTTAAGATGGTTGGTGCTTTTATAAATACAGATCTAAATAAATATAGAAAAGTGTGTGTAAATGTAAATAAATATTTATTCTATAAATATAAATGCATAATACGGGCCTGGTCTCATTTGCCGTTTTTAAGAAATCACTCTCTAAGAAAGTGATTTTGCCTATAATACTATTTTAAAAAGCCAGGAGTAATTTATCACTTTTTTTTTTAATGTTTCTGTCTCAAAGTTTTGGTTCCTCATATTTATTTTGCCATTTCATTATCATTTGGCTAATTTTAATTTGCTGACTGAAGCAACCAATAATGCTTCAAGCATTGCTCTAGAATTCTTATATTTTATTTGTGTAAGTTTCCTTCTTTTACCAGTAATCCAAACCCAAGAATTTGAAGAAACTGGAATTCACATCTACTTCTGAAACCAGGAAGTACTTCCCTCAAAAATTGCAAGGGACCTTAACAAACTTGTCTATGCAGATACATTTAAATAGAACAAAATTCTAAGTTAATGCAAAGACACCATTACTGGCCTAAAACTGTGAAACTGTTCTTCACTGATTATGGTTATATTATGCCAATATTTCTAAAAAGGCAAGAACAATGAATAGCTGTCTAGAATTTTCAGAGACCTAATGAAATCAGTTAGCCAATACCTGGAAGAGGTCAGTGGGATCTAGAAACTAAACTTCCTGAAGCATCTTTGAAAATTTCTTCCCTAGGAAATGGCAGCAATATCCAACAAAATCACTATTTGAGACTATTTTTGTACTCTTCCACCAATTTTGATTTGGTTCCATCTTATACCCTGCAGGATGGTGTACTGAATCTGGGAAGTGTTTAGATGTATTTTCATGCTGCTTCTTATATTGTTTAATTTTATAGCAAACAATACTGAGCAATTAAGTGTTTCAAAAGGCACTTCAAAGCACATACCTTTTCCTTCATTCACATCTGTTGGTAGCCTCAAGTGTTGGAGCTTGCCAGTGGAATTTTTATTTTCCTGGAGGGTTGGGGATGAGGCAGCTTTTGTTTCCTTGCCTTTTTCTTGATATTACGTGACCATTTGAAGGAAATAAAATTGCAGTAATTGATATACAGCTAAACAGGTAAGAAAGATGGCTTTAATGTCAGCCAGAGACTATGTGTGTAAATTAATATGGTGCCCCAGGTAAAGAATAAGCTTAGACACTTATCAGGGATAGACAGATTAAAGAAATAGAAAGGAGCTTGATTTGTTAATACTTAGACTGATGTGTAAAGAGATATTATTAAGCATTGGGAAAAAAGCCAAAAACAGTCTAGTAGTAGAGTGGAAGAAAAGAAACAGAGGGTTTCTCTGAGAACAGAACAAGAATTTAAAATAGCGTTAGAGGAATTGAACATTATTAGTGGCTCTGCATATATATTTAGATGAGGTTCCAACATTTGGGTCTACTTTGGTTCTAATTTATCCTTATTTGTCAACACAATTGGTCTGAAGCAATACTTTGTTTCAGCAGAAACCATATACGTCACAAATATAATACAGTGTGAATGGTTTTTTGTCAAATTTTATTCTTTGTTTCCCATGAACACTGACAACCCCCAGAATTGTGGGGGTTAGTGAGGATGAACCAAGTAAGTGTAGCATGTAGCTTTAAGCAATTTTGAATCATCAGGCTGTAGGGAATTATTGTGCCGCATAAAGCATACCTTTGTGAAAATGACAGTCATTATTAGTATTGTTTTCTTGTACTAGTTACTCCTAAGAGGCTAGAAGGACAAAATTGAATAAGAAACAGCCTATTTGAAGATTGAGATTAAATTCTTGGTGCTTCATTCTTCAGTCATTCCCAAGGACCCTTCATCTGGTGACATTATTGCCATTATTATCAGTGCCATTCTCTGTATTTCCCAATAATGCAAAAAAGCTCTGATTCTATGTGTAACCAAGTTATTTGCTGCCTGCTTAGAAACATGCATTTTGTGCTTACTAAAAAAAGAAAAAAATCATCTTCAAGAAGTTTCCTGTAATAAATGTTCAGCTACAGTATTTTCTTTTGGACATGCCTACATAATTGTATTCTTAGCCTATGACTTTGTGATGTCCAGTTGATGACTTTGGAAATCATAAAAATTGTTTACATTTCATTCTGGAGAAAAACAAATAATAATTGAGTAACCAAAGAGTTTACTAGTAATTACACAACAACCTGAACTATAATTTTAGTGCAGCTATTCAGTCATTATCATTATATATTGATTTTGCTATTCTGAGTTTAATATTTTCCTTTAAGTATTAACTTCTAAATAAGTATTTGATGATGTTTAAAAAAAAAAAAATCCTAGCAAGTCCTGAGGGTATCACTGATACATTCAAGACAAACGTGTGACTAATATAAGCTGAAATTTTATCAGTGATTAGAGAGCATTTTACTGTTTGGTTTTTTTTTTCTCAGAATCACTAAATTTTTCAAACACTTCCATGAGCTGTTAGAGTTCTGCTATATTTAAGAAAGTGAAGTGTGAGACTTGCAAAGCAACAATGCAAAATACCTAGATCATGGCTTCCTTTGCAATTTAATAATGGACTCTAGTATTTATTGTCTTAGCAGAAATACCCAGTGGCTAACATTCTACTATTTCAAAGTATTTCTGCCAAAATGTCATTGCCCAGGGAATAAAGCTGTGCTCCTCCCCAGCAGATAATTCCTCACAATCTGAAAATTTTTGTGACACCAATACTGCAGTTTGAGTAGGTGACTCAGTGAAACATTGCAAACACAATCCAGGTACATGCTGACTCCACTTAGAGAAGTTGGCAACAACCTTTCAGCTGCCAAACAAGTGAAAAGCCAAACATGCTGGACTATAAGATTGCACTTGTACAGAAATGATTGTAACATCCAACCATGGTGGTACTTGTAGGTATCATAATTACAGGGCAATCATTCTCCACATGCTGCCATAGTTAGTTTTGAGCGTTAATGACCTGTTCTCTCAGAATTTCCCCAGAATTCCATACTGTGTGGGGGTTTTCTTTGATATTTTTTTTTTCCCATTTGAAGAATTTCAAACACCCTAAAACTTTACTAGAAACAGTTTACTGGATAGGACACTAGCCAAGGAACTGTCAGTAATCTCTTGAGAGGTAGTGGACTTGTAAAATAATACCATACCGGTACTTGACAAATACATAATGTCAGAAAGCAACAACCCTGGTCAATCATATAAAATCTCTAAATGCTCCAAGATGTCACCCCATAATCAGCAGAATGCTTTTTCACTTCCTGGTGTACATGTGTTTGGGACTATTGACTGTCATAGCGCAGAAGGCTCTTCTCCATACAGATCCTGGCAGCACGCTTGACTGTACTACTGTGGTTAAGGAGGGTAAATTATTATGCTATTTCAGCTACATTTGACTTTCAAGAGCAACCTCTGAACTTCCAGTGCTTTGATGAGTAGTTTTTTGGATTTTTTTTCTTTGGTGGTGATTTAATAACTTACTATTGCTTAATAGATTATATCAGTGCTGGAAATATCTCTCCTTATTAAAAGGGAAAACAAACCAAAAAAAGCAAACATGATCATAAGTTGGTTCTACCTTATATCCCTATTGATTCATTATCAGATGTAAATCACCTTGAGACTAAACCCCATTTGTGTTCCTGTCTCATGTCTGCAAACATTCCTTCTCACTGTGAGATAGTGCCATGCTTCAGGAAATATACTTCAGAAACTGAAACCTTCCTGAAGCAGACTGAGAGCTGCAAGACTTAAAATGTTCTAGATTTTGTCTGATTCATTAATGTGCAACATGCTTCATAAAATACCTTGGTCATAATATATGACTTGTGTTCTGACACTTTGGGGAGTTGATAGGTGTTGCTTCACTATTAACAAAAGCTTTGTTAACAAAAAAGTCAAGATTGCAGCAATTCTCAAAAAAATGTGTTGGAAAAAATGCCTGAGTACAGAAAATATGATACTGATGTGGGGTAGTAGGGGTATCACAGTTGTAACTGGGCATGACTTACCTACAGTGTTACTCTGGAAGACTGTCTCCATTGCCTTGTCTGTTTGGCTCAACATGGATGCAACAAAGCAGACATTGTGTTCTACAAAATCTCCAGTTGTGATCATAACTGGCTATGTCATGCTCTTAAATATTGGATAAGCCTCTTCAACGTTAAACATCTTTCCAATTTATAGGGGCAGAAAGAGTTTAATAGTAACTCCCAACTTGCTGCCTATCTTTCATACATAGATGGTGAAGATCTACAGGCACACAGTGCTTGTCCTGAGCATCAGTTAGCCTTTGCCTTATGGCAAAGACACAGCCTGGCCAGAGGGCGTGGAGAGAGGAGAGTCTGAGCAATGTCACTCTCCTCTAGCCCACGATAAGCATTCTACATGCTTCTTGTGAATGGAACCAAGGTCAGGAGATCCGTTTTCTCCTTCAATTGAAGAAATATGTTGAAACCTGATGTGCAGAACCAGCTAATGCTTCATGCCGCCTCTTTGCCTAGCAAACCAAAACTGGATGGAGCAGAAGTGCTCCTGGGATCCTTAGTGGCTGTTACTCTTTCAGCCGCTGTGTTAGATAATGAGATCTCAGTCTGGACCAGAAACAAAATGCATGCAACTCATGACCTCTTGTTCCTTGATGAGGGAAAAAAAAGCCTGAGGCAATGTTGACAGAGCTGACACTGGGAAAAGTGTAGAACAGAGCTCCAGGTGCTTTGCTACTGCACGTGCTGCTTCCACAATCCACATTTCAGCCCCTTCGTATCTCTCATGGGAGACTGCAGTAGGAATGAAGATGAAGCATCTTTCCTGGCAATGCAGGTGGTGGGGTGGGCACATCTGGTATAGTTGAGATGGGGCTGGGGCTGGGAGGCGCTGCACTGACTGCGATGCTAACTACCTGAAAGTCATTCAGATAAATTGCTTTTTCTCATTTAAAATTGAATGTAATTGAAAATGGCAATCACCTGTCACCTGCAATTGTTCCTTAGTTCTTAGAGGTAATATTTCTTTCTCAAATATAGCTTGCTGATGATCAGGGATTGGTGTTGATGACAACTGTTGCCATGCCAGTATTTAGTAAGCAAAATGAGACTGTAAGTACTCAGACAATTCCTGTCATGTGGTAATGGGGTGACTGTAGTGAATTTGCTTTCAGGGACCTAATAAGATAGTAGCATAATCTAAAAAATTTTCTCTTATTCTTTTGTCTGCAGTTAGTATCCCTTTCTTAGCTTAAAAATATGGACAAATAACCCCAAGTAACTATAGTTTAGAAACAACAGTAAAATAATGAAACCTTATGTCTAAGAGAAAAATCACAGATGACAAAAGGCCTTAGGGTTTTCTTACATCAATATTACATCTTTTAAAGAAAATAATCTATATACTTTTCTTCTTTGCGCTGATATGCTTCTATTTCATACTCAGAACTTAATTAGTCATATGTATATTATCGGTATATTGGTTTATCTTTGCTAATTTACCAGGTTATTAAAAAGATTATTTGCACTTCATGCTTACTCTTGTGTATCAAATGGCAGGAGAAATTGGGAGGGAGGGGGTAACATAATTTTTTAACAGTAGCTTTTCATTCAAATACTATTTGCATGAGGAATTTTTCTGTTGAGGGACTCAGCTATAAAAAGTTTGCATGCCTTTTCTATGTGAACTGCACATAAAGTAGAAATTTAATCAATAATACTGCTCCTAACTATTTGATCTGATGAGTTTTACCAGCCTCTGCTTTCCCCACCTTTTTAATAATTTGTCTGTTATCCATTCCTTTCTGTAGAGTACCTGTAATATGAAATGAGCAGTGAAAATATTCATTATTATTGTGGTTCCAAGCGCATTTTTTATTGTTCTTTTCAGAGATCTAAAGGGATTCTTCTGGGAGTAGTTGGCACAGATGTTCCAGTTAAAGAGCTTTTAAAAACTATTCCAAAATACAAGGTAATACACAAATTATATTACCTTAATACTCAGTATAATACCCATAACATAATTTATTTAGCATGCATATGTTGTTCATATTGATGTAGCTGCATTATTTCACTCATTTTGCTCAGGAATTTTGGTCTGTATTATCTCATGGCTAAATGTCATTGGTCGTGAAATCAAGTACATTTTTTAATATGTGGCTTGATCTTCACATTTCTACAGATCACAGTGTACTCTAGAAGGTAATATGAAGTATTGTCCATACTAAAATCAATGGAATGATTTAACCACACCAAATAGCCAGAAATTCATGCTGAAAATTTGCATAACTTTGTATGGAAAACACATGACAATCTATCCCTAATATTGCTTTAGTTCCTAACCATACTAGCTGGTTCTTTCTCTTCTGCCTAGTATCTGCTAGATATCTCCCTCTACTTTAGTTTTCCAAAGTCAGAGACAATTCCATTATAAAATTCTTTTAAAATAATTATCATAGAAGTTTTCAAAATTTGATGCATTTCATCTATTGTGAAACGTTTGTAGGTCAGTAAAAGTAGGCTTCAGGCAAATGCAAGGATATAATTACTTTTCATTTAAATTTGATGCAGTACATTAGTATGTCATTACTTCTCTGTGTCTGAAATGCTTTAATCTAGGGCTGTTCTATTCACAAATGAAAAATAAATTAATGTTTTTAAGTTAATTCCTAGAGAAATCTTTTTGCTAGACAAATAAGTACATAACACAATACCATAGATAGCCTTTACTACAGGGGCCAGCTATTAGGATAGCTACATTGTGACATATACCTGTGTTGAGCATAATTTTGTGTGTCATACTTCCCTCTTAATTGTCTGTAAGTCTCATTTACTGATTTCTAAGAGAGTGGAGGAATAAGCTGACTTTGTGAGTGCCTTTGTATGTTCTTACGTGTTTTTGTAGATAATTCTAGTTAGGAGGAAAAAAAATCCTATTTCTTTTAATTCTAATTTGAATATGTTAGCAATTAAAAAATGATTTTGTAGATTAATATGCAATAACTGGAAAGTTTAAATTAAATTATAATTTTAATAAAATGATGCATACAATATTGGCAATAAGTTAGATAAGGTATATTGGAGTAATTTCCTGGGACCTAGATCTCACTAGGTTAGATGCTGTGCAAACACACAACTGAAAAGGTGTCCCAACTGGGAAAAAGTTTGCAGACTGTGGGAAGATGCAGCAGATGACTACGTACTGATATCAGAATATAGTGAATATTGCTGGTCAGGATAAATAACAAAGAACGGTCTCAATAGACTTATCAACAAAGTTAGTTAACTGCAACTTATATTATACTTTTGTATATGCAGAAGTACAGAAACAGTAAGAAGAGAAATGAGCAAAATTTGCTCCTTTAAAAAATTTGGAGCAATAGAAACAATTTTTGGAGCAAAATTCTAAGGAGTTACGGGTAGAGCAATTTTAATTTGTAATGAGAAGGAAGACCAAGTTTGTAGTCACTGCAGAAATGAAAGCATGTGCATGGCTGGATAGAAAAGACTGTATCACAGCGATCTTATTCAGAAGTCATCTGTAAGATTTGGACATAATTTGAATCACAGGAACCTAGAGGGAGTGTGGGGCCTGAATAACAGATATTGCAACAGAGTTACAGTGATTCACAAAAGGAGAAGATAGGCAGGAAAATTAAAATTTCTGGTTCTGTCATATGATACTATATTTTTTAAGACATAGTTTTCTGTGGAAGTAATATACAGCCCTCTTTCTGAATAGTAGACCTTTTATTTGAAGGTACATTTTATATTGCAGGATGTAATGCAAGAGAGGATCATTACAGGGGGCACCAATATCATGCATTACAGTTAGGTTAGTGAAATCACCTGAGTTATAACTTCCAGTCTCACATACCATAAACATTTCTGAACACTAAAAAGACCACGCAATTGCAAGAGCATAATCACCTCTGGGACCCATTCCTGTAGAGGCAGCATGTGAAATAAAATTCACACAGGGATATAAAATGATTGGTTGGAAGTAGAATTCTGCTGACCTGGAATTCTCTGAGCTTGGATGAGGTGGATTTTATGCCGAGGAAGATGAATAATAACAGTGAGCTATTTTCGGCCGTCATTATCTAGACTAAACTTCCTCAGATGTCATTGGCAGTTTTCTCCTGAATAAGGTGGAATAGGAGTTAGTAATAACCTCATGTGGCATTTTACAGCAGTTAGAAAAAGTTTTTATATTTCTGAATCTGCCATTTAGAGGCAGAGTTCAAGGTTTAAAATGGCAATACTGCTGTAAGTGGTAGTATCTCTCAAATCAAAGCATTCTAAGTACAGAGAGACTGCAGTTTCACATATTGCACAACGGACAATAAAATACTACCCTTGCAATCTGGGTATGTTTCAAACAGGCACATATTTTTTTCCTGTGAAGTATACCACCCACATTTGTTTCCGTACCTGACTTCCATTGCTTGGATGTCATTCTGCAGTTATCAACACAGACAATTATAGTTGAGAGCTGATATTTAGCCAACAGCTAGTTCGCTTGTCATACTATAATAGGTAAAATATGTCCACTGTTATTATTTTGGTTATCCCTCCTTTATGAAGAGATGCCAAGAACGTATCACCTTCTATTACATTCACTGAAGTTTATTGCTATAGGAAAACTGCTAATTTATGAAACAATCCTCTCTCTGCCAGATGCAGTTGACCATATGCTATAATTCATAGAGAGACATGGTATAAATCTACCTGTTATGTTTTCTCTATGACCTTGCTATAATATCATACTTTGGTTTATATTTTCAGAAAATTACAGAAGCCAACAGACTTGCTGTCCTCCTCATGTTTTAGAAATTATTCTGACTCATCAACCTTGCTCATGTTGGTTTATAACAAATTCCTAAGTAACCACTTCATCAAAGTATTTAAGAATGTACTGAAGTAAAATAAAAGGGATGTTAGTAGTAAGAAATGTAAAGCAAATGCCAAAACGAGATAGTTCTGGGGTTTTGGGTTTGGTTTTGTCTGTCTGTTTGTTTCTTAATATCTCAGTGCATCAAGATGCTTAAATAAAGATATATGGGATGTTTTACTATGTTCCCTCAGAACTGAAAAAAAAATCAGTGAGAAAGTATAGTGAAATGCACCCTTTGCATGGTCAAAGTTACGTAACTGAAACTGCAGAAAGATTCTACATTAGCTGCAAGTTTATGCTCAGAAGGGATGCTTGACCACATGAATGATTTGAAGGTACATTTATTGCATTCAGTGGGTGCAATCAACTGTGTAATAGGTATATTGTTAAAAGAGAAGTATTGTTATTTAAATAAGTACAGTGCTAAATTTGATTACATATACTGTTAGGCCTCATAAAGCGTTTCATTCATCTCAGATGCTCTCCCACGGTTCCACTAGGAACAAATATGTAAACTACATGAGTTTCTTTAGAAATATGTATGCCTTCTTCTGTGGCACCTGAAGAACTTGAACTGTCAGAGAAGTGAAATAGCTTTAAGACTGGTAGCTGTACACATCACATATGACAGACCACTGCTTGCTCACTATTAACTGTACATTCAATACCCTTGAGTTAAATGGTTGTTTTAAAACACCACTTCAGGAACTGAAGGAAGCTGATCCTAGTCACTCCAGGGAATGTGTGAATTTACTAAATTCCAGCATCCTTTTGCACATGCTGTGGTGTCTCCCGTATATATCTAACTCGCTCTAAAGCACATAGAAATAAGTGCCCTGGATAGCAAAGCATGTGTGACGGTTTAAAATTGTGCTATATGCTGAATTCGTCACAATGACAGGCTCTTGTTTTCAGGAATTGTCAAGGATCAGAGTTTGGCATATGTTATAATGAAATACTATGTGGATAAGGATTATCAATGTCAGCTTTAAGCCATGGATAACTAAATTCTTGCCTGTTGTTTTTGTTTAAGAATTTACTGGAGACCATGCTAATCAGTATTTCTCTTTCATTTGCTTTTACAGTTAGGTATTCATGGATACGCTTTTGCAATTACAAACAATGGCTATATTTTGACTCATCCAGAACTTAGGCCTTTGGTAAGTACACGGTTTACTGATTTATTTTATCTAGCTATATATCTTGAATTTTTTTCTTTGAGTGTAAACAATGTAATAATACTTATAAAGAAATTAAATACAACACATCAGTTATTTTATATTGCTTTATTACACCTTATAATTTTTGGTAAATTTACCTCTGGAAACAAAGGTTCATATGAAAAAAGTCAAGGAAAATAAATATACAAGTTTTTTCTGTAAAAGATACAGGCCTCCATTACCGCAAAATGGCAAAGCCAAAAATTGGTGTAATTATGTTCATTTTACATTGAAATGGAATGCTGGAATGCTCTATTGCTGTGTAATAACCCCTATTTGTCATGTTAAAGTGTTAAAGCTAATTTGATATATGTGCAGAAATTTCGATAAAGCATATTCCTAAGCAAAATAGGGGCACAAGGGATTTTTATACTAAAAGAGGAATAGCAGCAAGTTTTACCTTTTGTTTCCCTTATCGTCTTGTTTGCATTAATCACAGAAAGCAAAATAGAAGTGCCTGTTATGCAAATGTTTATCAACTTAACACCCTGGAGAGCTGGTGCATTCTTGATTGCATCATTGTTTAGGAACAGCACTTGAAAGTGTTCCATCGCTATCAAGTCTGCATCAGTATTAATGATTCCGCTGCCGTATACACATGGATGCCATATGTATTTCCCATGCAGGCGCTTCAAGTAATGTCTAATTTCAATAATATTTTAGTTGAAAACAGAAATATTGATTGGATGGATAATTTCAGATCAAAATAAAATTATTGAAAAGCATGATTTATTAAGTCATTAGCATATCTGATGTTTTAATTCAGCTAAAGAATTTGTCTTTCTAAGACTCAGGCTAGGAATTACACACTTGATTAACATTTGTATTTGCACTTGTTTCCCTATTTATTTTTTAACTGGAGTAGGTTTTATGAGAAGTTCAACAGCAGGACTTCATGAGTGAATGGAAAAACGTTCTTTCAGTAAATTCACAGCAAAATGGACAGATAATCTAATGGCAAAGTAGATATTATGGCATCTTGGAAGGATGTTAAAAATAAATGGTTTAATTGTAAATTTTCTTCTAAGAATATCACCAGTGAACCTGGATGGTAGGATTTTTTACATCTGTGGAAAGGAAGACAAAACCTGTAGAGAATTTGGCAAACTATTGGCCAATAGGCAATATAAATCTCAGAAATGGCTCTTGCAAATTAATCTGTTGTTGGTTTTGGGGTTTGTTTTCTTTGGGGGGGATGTTTCACCATTCCAGTGGAGGGTTACTGAACCTGTATATTCAGGCACAGACAGCTCAGACCCCAGTCAGTTAAATTAATATGCTCCAGTGACCATTTTTATTTTTTTTACCTCTACACTTCCCACAGATTATTTCTCATAATGATGAATTTATATCTTCTTGTTTTATTGAAAGTTGGAGCTCTGCTACCCAAATATATAAATATTAAGGGGTGAAAAACTTCCAGCCTCAGTAGAAGCAGTTTTACTCTTCAGGAAGATAGAACACTCCAAATCGATAGCTAAGCATTTCACACCTCAGTCAAAATGTGTTTTGTCGCTGTGAGATAGTACATACTTCTCAGGTATTTAAGAACAGGATTTATGGGATTGATTCACCTCACCTAGAGTCATCTAGTCCAGAATCCCATTACTGGCAATATCCAGTATGAGACTGTTCCTGAGGAAGATGCAGGAACTGAGTAAGAAGATGTGGAAAATCTCACAGCAGTCACTATAACTTTTAAGAGTTTCAGATAGGCTTCTGCTCATAAACATTTAGTGCTGATATTTGAACATTAAGAATTATTACAGTGGATACTTCTGTTCTCCATAGTAACATGCTAATTTTTGTCAGCCTGACTTCTCATAGTAATGATTTTCCTTATTGTAACCATTTCAGGCACAGTTTTTATTCTGAATTAAATTTTAAAACTTCAGTAGCAGTAGTCTTTGTATCATGACTATGGAGAGCAGAAGCTGCTGATCTATTATTTTTTCTTTTCCGTTTCTTACTTTGTGTAGTAGTATGCGATTATCTCATTGAATCATCACAGTAATCAACCAACGTTTCCAGTCTTGCTGTAATGTTTTTCTACTCTTACTTTTCTGCCTTTTGGCATTTTGTTTTCATTCAATTTTCTGACCTCTTATTTATCATACGTTCTTCCGTGTGCTTTCCCTTTTGTTACTGAGATTGCCTGCTGAGCTATATTTGGTACCCTTAGCAGAGAAGAGGCAACAACAGGGGCTGTACAAACCTTCTTGGAGCAGCTGGTTCGTAGACAAAAACTCCTTAAAAATTTAGACTAGCTATGTGAATTACCCTCAGTTGTTAAAACACTGAAATAAGTTGTTCTGCTTTAATGGAAGGCTTTTCTATTAATTTGTCTGTGTGTGTGTGGGAAGTGTTGATGTGGTGAGAAATTATCTTCAAAATTTTTAGTTGCAAAGGAAAATGCGATAGGGGGTTGTTTTAGTTCATGATTGGCCACTACCTTCACAATATTTTCCTTTATCTCTTTATGTATTAAAACCATGGGATTTTTTTAAATATCCCATTCTATATTGGATATAAATGCTATGGATTTTTGTGGCATTCTCCAGTTTTCGTAATACCAAAATTATGATTTTGTGTTGATACCTAAAAATGCTTTTGAAATCTTCAGGTATCACAGATACATCTGACAGCCTATAGTTGCAAGCCACAGGAATAGGTATTTGAAAGTATCTACATCCCAAGAGTTTGACAACACATGCATTTCCTGTACTGTCTTTTTTTTCTTCTGGAAAATTACTTCCTTCAAAAATACTGCTCTTTATTCATTACAGAATAGGTGGTTTAATAAACAGAAGGCAATGAAATCTAGGAACAGAGGATAGCTTAAGTTAGAATGGCAAAGGGTGTTAACCACTTTCCCTGTTTCTGTTGTGTGGCCTGTCTAAATGAGGCAAAAGGTGGTTTGCTCTTACTGTCCCTCACCCCAGTGTACATCTTGAAGACACTTAGTTCATTACTTTATACAACAGTCCCTCTTTCTAAAATCAAACTGTGGGCCAGTAGCCCATAAGCTGTCAACTACAGGGAACTTACGGTGATATATCCATGGTCTGTTCATTTCATTTTTTTGGAAGAGTCATTTTTACCTCTGGCTTCTGTCAGTAGTGCGTAATGGGAGTCTTCTGTTGACTTTAGTGGAGTTTTTGAGAGTGAAGTGATTGCTGGCCTGGGCCCTTAGATTAATATTTCAGCCAGAATCCTGATACCACTGTGACTAGTGGCAAAACAACCGATGACATTTGTGACAGTAAGTATGTGAATATAGGTGTGTAGGACTGGGATTAGATAGTTCAACAAGGATATTGTCTAAAATTATTTGGGTGGGTTAGACTTTACATTCAAGGTACACGGATTACTGACTTGATCCACACTGGTTTATATTGCTATTTTATTTTCCTGTGGTGATGTAAAGCCCTAGAATATTACCAGAGTTCTGAGTTACTAACCCCAGCGGCCGTATCTGTTCGTTCTGAAGCTGACATACTGCTTTTTAAGAAATCGTCTTGTGGGACACTGAGCAGACAGGCAGCATAGCAAACAGTCGCTGAGGAAGAGTGCTTCCTGTTGCACCAGATTTTTATCTTGTGCTGACCAGTATATTTAATCATTAAGATAGCTACATTTTTGTCCTGATTATCCTATTGGGCCTATGTTTTAAAATGTTTTTCTTGGAGATTTCCTCTCTTGGTTTCTTTTTTTTTTTTTTCTGCTGGTTTTTGAATAAACTTGGCTTTCGGTTAGGAGGAGTGGTTGCGTGCACATGGGCAGCTGGTGGGAGTAATTGGAGGAAGAAGAGGAAAGTACTTTCCGAGTTAGACACTTGTAGAAGTTCATGGCAGTTGCTGAAGTAGCTTCCAGCTCGGTGCTGCCTGGAAGTTTTCAGGGGTGACCGTTGCCACAGAGGGACTGGAAAGAACTTTTGGTTACGTTCTTCTTTAAAAGGCACTCCTGGAGCGATGAGCCTTGACAAGCCACTTAATAAATCATGATAATCAGGGAGTAAGGAATCCCTTGGAATTTCCTTTTGGAGAATAAAAAGATAGGTTGTGAGGCCTTGTCAATTAAATGTAAATCACCCGTATGTGTCACGTACACAGGAACTCCTGATTTTACCTCCCTCCCTTCCGCTGCCCGTTTCTTTCCCCGTGCACCGTAGGCCGGG
>NW_010262284.1:0-240 GCF_000690775.1 Eurypyga helias
TCAGTGGCCTGGAGATGGACACTGGACACCTCCATGGCTTTGAGCTGGACACTAGGCACCTCCATGGCCTTGAGCTGGACATTGGGCACCTCTATGGCCTTGAGTTGGATGTTGGGCACCTCAGCGGCCTGGAGATGGACACTGGGCACCTCTACGGTCTTGAGTTGGACGTTGGGTACCTCTACAGCCTTGAGTTGGACATTGGGCACCTCTACGGCCTTGAGCTGGACGTTGGGGACC
>NW_010262284.1:523-2021 GCF_000690775.1 Eurypyga helias
TGGACGTTCGGCACCTCTACGGCCTTGAGTTGGATGTTGGGCATCTCAGCACCCTGGAGATGGACGCTGGGCACCTCCATGGCCTTGAGTTGGACGTTCGGCACCTCTACGGCCTTGAGTTGGATGTTGGGCATCTCAGCACCCTGGAGATGGACGCTGGGCACCTCCATGGCCTTGAGTTGGACACTGGGCACCTCTACGGCCTTGAGTTGGATGTTGGGCACCTCAGCGGCCTGGAGACGGACGTTGGTCACCTCCATGGTCTTGAGTTGGATGTTGGGCACCTCTGTGATCTTGAGATGGATGTTGGGCACCTCCACCACTTGGTGATGGACACCGGACACCTCGGTGTCTTGGAGATGAACACTGGTCATCTCTGCGGTCTGGAGATGGATGCCGGGCACCTCTGTGACTTGGAGATGGACGGTGGGCACCTCAGGGGTTTGGTGATGGGCACTGGGCACCTCTGCGGCCTGGAGATGGACATTCGTCACCTCTGTGGTTTGGGGATGGATGCTGGGCACCTCAGTGGCTTGCAGCTGGACAGTGGTCACCTCTGCGTCCTCGAGATGGACGCTGGGAACCTCCACGGTTTGGTGATGGATGTTGGGCACCTCAGTGGTTTCGAGATGGACACTGGGAACCTCTGTGGTCTCCAGCTGGATGCTGGGCACCTCCACGGCCTGGAGCTGGACATCGGGCACGTCCATGGCCTGGAGCTGGATGTCGGGCACCTCCGTGGCCTGGAGATGGACACTGGGGACCTCCGTGGTTTGGAGATGGATGTCAGGTACCTTGGTGGTCTGGAGATGGACATTTGTCACCTCTGCGGTCTGCAGCTGGACGTCAGGTACCTCTGTGGCCTGGAGGTGGACATCTGTCACCTCCGTGGCCTGGAGATGGGCGCCGGACACCTCTGAGGGCTGCGGCAGGGCTTGCAGCTGGATGTTGGTGACGTCCTAGGGTTGTGGCAGAGCGTGGAGCTGGATGTTGGTCACCTTGGAGGGCTGTGGCAGGGCTTGGACCTTGACATTTGTCACCTCGGTGGCCTGCAGCTGGATGTTGGTGACCTCCGGGGGTTGTGGCAGGGCTCGGAGCTGGATGTTGGTGACATCCAAGGGGGGTGGCAGGGCTTGCAGCTGGACGTTTGTCACCTCCGCAGCCTGCAGCTGGATGTTGGCGACGTCCGAGGGTTGTGGCAGAGCGTGGAGCTGGATGTTGGTCACCTTGGAGGGCTGTGGCAGCGTTTGCAGTTGGACCTTTGTCACCTCGCCGGCTTGGAGCTGGATGTTGGTGACATCCAAGGGCTGCGGCAGGGCTTGGAGCTGGACGTTGGTCACCTCACCGGCTTGGAGCTGGATGCTGGTGACATCCAAGGGCTGTGGCAGGGCTTGGACCTGGACGCTGGTCACCTCCGTGGCTTGGAGCTGGACATTTGCCACCTCGGAAGCTTGGAGTTGGATATTGGTGACCTCCAAGGGTTGTGGCAGGGCTTGGA
>NW_010262285.1:0-9317 GCF_000690775.1 Eurypyga helias
GGGAGGTCCCTCGGCCGCGTTGGGAACGCTGTCCCCCTCCCCGCCGGCACCTCCTTGCTGCCAGCCCACGCCTTAGATGGCGCGTGGGTCGGAGCTGTGGCGGGGTCGTGGGCTGTGTCTCCGCCGCGGTTAGAGACGCTGGGGAGGTGGCTGCTGATGGCAGATGTGCCGGCGGCGCCCTTGGGCATCCCACCCCAGGCGATTAGTCCCTGCCGGAATTGGAGGCACTTTGTCTCAGAGGAGGTGTGTGTTGTCCCATCTTAAAAGCATTTTTAGGGTCTGTGCAGCAATAGGTGAAGAATAACTGGAAAACATTAAGACATGACTTTGCAGTGAAACCTTAGGATTTGCTTTCTAATCAGCAGAGATTTTTGGCGTTGTGATTTGCATTTCTGGTATGCATAGAGACTGGAGTGAAGCTTGGTGTCTTCTTTAAGGCAGCTTTCTTACTTTAAGAGGCCTTCCGAATACCTTTTGCATTGGTCTCGCATGGTAACACCATTCATGAAAGAGAATAAATGAAGGATTTTATTCCTCTCTTTATAGGTTCTCATCTGTCGGAATTACCGTGGAGATGTGGACATGTCCGAGGTGGAGCATTTTATGCCAATCCTTATGGAAAAGGAAGAAGAGGGGACGCTTTCTCCTATTCTAGCACACGGAGGAGTTCGCTTTATGTGGATTAAACATAACAACCTGTATCGTATCCTTTAGGCTGCAAACAGGTCGCATGTGCTGATGTGCCAAGTGCTGCCACGTTACTTTTCGTTGTGTCTAAATGCGGAGCTAGGGGATGGGTGAAGAGGCAAAAGGACGCTCTATTAAATAAAGTCATTTTGTGCTTTGCACGTTGTAATGTGCACCAGCACCGTAGGGTGCAGGAAAGGGCTTATGTTAATTTTAATAAATTATTTCCTAAGTGTTTATCTTTATATCTGGTTAGACCAGAGATACTGTTAATTAATTAACTCTTAGGGGTTTTTTTGGCCAACTCTAAGTGCCTAAAGGCTTTTAAAATGCATTTTTTTTTTCTTGAATGGTGAGTTTGAATGCGTGTTCCTCAACATCCTGCATCAGTTGTTGCAACTTCGAAGAAAAATGCTTGTGTATCGCTGGTGTTTTCGTTTTTATATAAAGTAGTTCAGGTGAGTATGACATTTCAGAAGTAACCTCTGTCTTCTTTTTGGTTCAGTCTAAATCTGATCTCACAGAACAGTGCATAGAGCTTTCACGTTTTTAAAGAACTCGGTGGTAATAGCTTTGTATTGGTCATTGGTCATTGGTCTTTGTATTTGGTCATTTTGTAGAACTATCTCCCTAACCCCTAATAATGGAATTGATATTTTGTAGCTGAGTAGGCAAAGGATGCGACGCGACGCTGTAAGTAGTTGCACAAGACCTGAGAACACAGAGGGAACTTGGTGCACGAGTAGCGGCGTATCGTGCAGATTCTGTGTTTGGTTCATTGGTACCTGGGACGAAAAATATTTTCTCCACAATAAATATTTTTTGTAACAGAGTTGCTTTTAGGATTCTCTGTCTCTTTTAATTGAGGTGGGTTTCCTCAGGCTAATCTGAACAGAACGCTGTTCATGAATTAGGGGTTTTGGTTTGGAGCTTTCTGAAAACCGTTGTTTTCGATGCAAGAATACATTCTGCGCATGCCGTGCTTCCTTGTTTAATGTCCTTCTTTCCCTCCCTCCTGTCAATTTTGTTTCAGGTTTTTTCTGAATATTTCAAGGAGCTGGAAGAAGAGAGCATTAGGGATAACTTCGTTATTATTTATGAGTTGTTAGATGAGCTTATGGATTTTGGTTATCCGCAAACCACTGATAGTAAAATTTTACAAGAGTAAGTATCATTCCCCGTTGCTTACAGTGATAAACTCCTTGGAAAGTTTCTTCCATATGCAAGCAAGTGTTTTTGCTTGGTCTGATTATCAGAAAAAATAATTTTCATTTTTTTATGCCAATTTGTGGCTGTAAAGGTACATCACTCAGGAAGGACATAAACTTGAAACTGGAGCTCCACGTCCACCTGCCACTGTTACAAATGCCGTTTCGTGGAGATCAGAAGGGATAAAATACAGGAAAAATGAAGTGTTCCTGGATGTTATAGAGTCTGTTAACCTTTTGGTGGGTACCTTTAACTTTTAATGAGAACTGTAATGGGAAGTGTTGAAAAAGGTGTTTTGTCTGAAAACTTGCAAGAGTACAACAGACGTCTGACTGTGCCTGGTGTCCTGTGGTGCTCAAAACAATGTCAGTTGTTGAGACCGGGTACCCCTAAGGACATCCAGTAGGCAAGTAATGCTTTACTTGGCTATATTGCTGATTTCTGATGTGTTCTTCACCAAAAAGGCTGTCAGGCACTTGTGTTGGGTTACCGGTTGGAACTGATGATCTTAAAGGTCTTTTCCAACCTAAATGATTCCATGATTCCTCCTCTCTCTGTGCCTGTCCCTCCCTGACCTAATTCTACTCTCCTGGATTAATTTCTCAGGAGAAAGACATCCAAGAAAACCTGAGACATGGGAACAGGGTTGGGAGTATTGTTTGATGTCACGACATACCACGTCAGAGCAATCTTACCTTTCTTTCCCTTCGTGTAGGTCAGTGCCAATGGAAACGTCTTACGGAGTGAGATAGTTGGATCCATTAAAATGCGAGTCTTTCTCTCAGGAAAGCCGCGGGTTGAACGACAAAGTTCTCTTTGATAATACAGGCCGTGAGTATTTCACTGATAGCGATCGTGGAAGATGTTATCTCAAGTCCTGGGTTTGGCGAAGCTTGAGGTTCAGCTGGAAGTGTTTGTTCCGTGACAGAAATGCTCCTTTCTCAGTGTAGAAAACCACGTCAGGTCTTGTGTGACGGCACCGAGCAAAGGTGGAGTAGTGAACGACAAAGTTCTCTTTGATAATACAGGCCGTGAGTATTTCACTGATAGCGATCGTGGAAGATGTTATCTCAAGTCCTGGGTTTGGCGAAGCTTGAGGTTCAGCTGGAAGTGTTTGTTCCGTGACAGAAATGCTCCTTTCTCAGTGTAGAAAACCACGTCAGGTCTTGTGTGACGGCACCGAGCAAAGGTGGAGTAGCCTGGTGGTCCATGGCAGCCAGCTGGGCTTCCTCAGAGCTGTTTCACTGGGACGTAGGGCTGCGATGAGACTTCGGACCTTGAAATGTGTGTTTTCTGCTAGGTGGCAAAAGCAAATCAGTAGAACTGGAAGATGTGAAGTTTCACCAGTGTGTTCGTCTCTCGCGCTTTGAAAACGACAGGACGATTTCTTTCATTCCGCCTGACGGGGAGTTTGAACTCATGTCTTACCGTCTTAATACCCACGTAAGTCTGGGCCTCTGCAGCTTTTATGTGATAACTTTTCAGGCTGTGGGCAGAATTGCTAATGGCTTTCCCTTAATATTTTTGTTTTAAGCCATGGGCAGCAGAGTAGTTTTCAAGTCAGCTGTGAACAGCAAAGCCTTGTGCTCGCTGCCTGTGGGGGGGAGTGAGAATGAGTTCAGAAATAACTCGGCGCTCAGTCTGTCTCTTTTCAACTGCTGAGGAAGCTGGTTCTGAACTAACCCCTCTGTGATGATCCTTTGGAGCTAGCTGCGTGCTGAAATGACAGTGTAGCAATTCACAGAGCTTGACAACAGCAGTACTTAGGTCATCTCATGTCATTCGGGTGACAGCCACGGTGAGAAGGATAGCGCTCCTTTCCAACAAGTGCGATACGGAGGAGGTCTGTAATGTGCAACTGTGACAAGAGGCAGACAACAAATGAAAAGTTCAGCATTAATTTTTTATTTGAAGGGCAGTGATTTGAATTAGTGTTATTTTTAGGGCTTGGTATAGTTGAGTCCCTAGTGTTTATCATATAGAATCATTTGGGTTTGGGTTGGAAGGGACCTTAAAGATCATCCAGTTCCAACCCCCCTGCCATGGGTAGGGACACCTTCCATAGACCAGGTTGCTCAAAGCCTCATCCAGCCTGACCTTGAACACTTCCAGGGATGGGGCATCCACAACATCTCTGGGCAACCTGTTCCAGTGCCTCACCACCCTCTCTGTGAAGAATTCACAGAATATATCCTGGAATGCAAGTGTGTGTTATTAGGGATTAGCGGGAGACCTACCTTTTTAAGCCTGTAATTGTTGTAACACCTGGACATTGATCTATATCAGCACTTGCTCATTTGTATAAACGTTTTTGTTAAAAACACAGCTTGTTGGTCATTTCAAACACCACAGACTTTGTTTTCTGTGGGGTTCACGTGTTGAGTGTAGTTTCAGGGGAAGCAACGTTTTCCTGTCCGTGTCAAAGTGGAACCTACAGCTGTGAAGTGTTTTTCCCCCTTAGGTGAAACCACTGATCTGGATTGAGTCTGTGATCGAAAAACATTCCCACAGCCGCATCGAGTACATGATCAAGGTCAGGAGTTCCGGTACAATTATGGCAAATTTTAGTCTTTCATTTATTTTCAAACCTTCACCAGCAGCTTGTGCAGTTTTGTACAAATATTTAATGTTTCAAGTGGGACTGGCATCTTACTCAAAACTTCATTTGTAAGTTAGGATCTGCATTACAGTTCTGTTTCTCAGCCTGTAACTTGGGGTGGAGGGGAATTGTCTTGCAGCTCTCTGGTCTCACTTGCACGACATAAGTATTTAGAGGCCTGCTTTTCTGATTTTTTTTCTTCTTCTTTAGGCAAAAAGTCAATTTAAGCGTAGGTCAACCGCCAACAATGTGGAGATTCACATTCCAGTTCCAAATGACGCGGACTCGCCAAAGTTTAAAACCACTGTTGGAAGTGTCAAATGGGTTCCAGAGAACAGTGAAATTGTCTGGTCCATTAAGTCTTTTCCAGTAAGTGTTATTTTTAGCCTTATCACCTGATAATGTAATAATTAGCGTTCGTATTGTATGAATGTGCAGACTCTGCCTAAAGCAAATCCTAATAGTGTCAGAGAAGTAGTACTGGCCTCCTCATCTTTTCCCTTGGATGAAGGCTTGGAATTTCTGATAGATCTTTGAGATACTGTTGCTTGGGGTTTTTTTTGTCTTGAACCGGGATAATTTTCCCGAACTAGATGAGGGAGCAGATTTTTGAGCGATGCCTGCGGGTGGTGTAATCGCTTGGCCCAGATTTAGCAGCAGCTGTTTTGGTTTGTCAGACTCTGCTGCTTGGGTGGCTCCGTGAGCTTTTCCGAAGCGGATGGTGAGGTAGCGCAGCTGTCTCGGGCCATTTAATCACCATGGTCAGTGGCACCCAAAAACTTAACTTCTGGTTGGTTGTTTTCCTCTTGGCTTTGAGTATGAAGTTGGTCTTTTTTTAAGATGCAGGTCAAATTACTTGTTTTTAAACTGAAACCAAGTGTTCACTTTTAAGCCCTAGGGAGGAGCTGGGATGATTAGTGGGGTCCAGCAATTAGACACTAAGAAAACGACTTGTATTGTTGGAAGGCTTTTATTGGTTGTTTCAAAAATCTCTCTTTTGGGTAGGGTGGGAAAGAATACCTGATGAGGGCTCACTTCGGGCTTCCCAGTGTTGAAGCTGAGGATAAGGAAGGAAAACCTCCCATTAGTGTCAAGTTTGAGATTCCCTATTTCACCACTTCAGGAATCCAGGTTGGTATTGAAAACAGAAAGACTGGCAAGTTAACGCGCGGGACGCTTCACACACCGGTTTCTTGTCTTCTTGATGATTCCTGTTCAGCGTTACCCAGCAAAGATGTTTTTGACCAAAAAACCTGTTTTCTTGTTCACTGACCGCTGCTTGCCTGACGTGGGAGACTTTATTTCTTAACCTCTCCTTCTCTCCAGGTTCGCTACCTAAAGATCATTGAGAAGAGTGGCTACCAGGCTCTCCCATGGGTCCGTTACATTACCCAGAACGGAGGTAAGCAGAAGGCCGTAGACTTCGGGCTCCTCTCCAGCTTGCCTGCGGTCTTTCGCTAGGACGCGCCCACGCGTTGGCCCACGCGGCTTCGGTTTGCTCCTGTTCTTTGGCCTGAAACCCTAGGGTTTAGCGAAATGTTAGCTTAAGGTATGCTGCTTTTCCCAGTCACCCCTTTGTGGGTGAGAGACCCCATGGGACAGCTCAGCAGTGCTGTTCAAGGATTTTGTAGTTAAGCTGGGATTTGGTGAGATGTGTGGAATATAAACTTAAAAGGGAATTGCTCACACATCATTCATTGCTTACACACATCATTCGTTAAGGTGTACAGTACAGTCTGCTAACAGACACCAGATCATTTGCAAGTGACACCAGTGGCATGTTTTCTTTTGCTTTTTGTTGGTTTTGATAATTAGTTTTTCCCTGGCTTGGGAGCACGAATGCCTGCAATTGCCTTAATCGCTTCAAAGCCCATTTTCATGGCCGTTCTGTACGAAGATCTGGGTTTATTTCCTGTTGCTTCATCCCAGTCTGTTGCTCTGCTTAACTGCCTTTAGTGGGACAGTGTACTAAAACTGGGGGTTTGGGTCTTTTCCCCTTTACAGACTACCAGCTTCGCACACAGTAGAACACCTCGCCAGCACCACAGACGTCAGAACTTCAGGCCTAGAATTTGCAGAAGCTTCTGTGGTACCGAGAGCTGTGAATGTTGTTGCCAAGGGTCTTGTTTCTGCAATCTTGGATTGGCAGGAGAAAGATTGGAAAATTACTGTTTTCAATAATGTGTTTGAGCATTTGAACCATTAGTACTGATTGTGTGCATATTTATTTCATTCTTAGAACATGCTGATCTTGCTGCTAAACGCTAATTACGTTAGGAGTAGCAGTTACCTTGAGGAGCCAGGAATACAGAATGAACCTTGAGAGTGTCTTGTCAATGCCTTCTCCGCTACGTTCGCAGTTTCTAGTGCTCGTGTTTTAGGATCTCGGAAGACACTGGCAGCGTTACGCTACAAATTAGGGAGACGATTGTGCAATTAAATGACTGCTGAACACTTAGTTGTATTTAGCCCAAGGTATTTATTTTTTTTTCTGGGCATATGGGTGCCTTAACTCATGCAAAGCTCTGTTAACTTATAAAAACATGCGCAATACAAGTTAAAACATATGAGGTCCAAAAATCCGATTTGCTCTTTCTGCGTGGTTTCAAACCGATTGGTCTGACGGCACAATTTCAGGTGAAGGGTTTGGAAACAAAAATAGGGGTCTGTTAAAGACTAAGTTAACTGAGAATGGGAGGTCACAGAAGTGTCTGTGGGAACACCTCTGTGGAAGCAGGATGATTGCTGGTTCAGGTTAGTCGAAATGCCGACTGAGGAGTCTCGGCCCTGCGACACCCCAAGGATGCGGAACCCCGTGCCAGGTGACTAGGACTTGCCTCCTTGAAACGTCTATTGGTAAAACGAGTCAAAACTCTAATATGTTGGCGTAAGACCTTAGATTGATTATTAAAAAATGGATGAAAACGGTTTTTGGAGGTGATGAAATTTGGTAGGAAGATTGTGTTTTCGTCATTATTTTTCCAGATGATAGTAATATACTCCAACCTCTTCCTGAAAATGGATGGTTGTTTATGAAGAGGCTGGTAAAAATACAGTTGCCATCTTTCTTCCAGCTTGCCTTTGTGTTAATTTAGGGCAAATACTTCCCTTTTTTGCTATCGTTCGCTAGAATTGTTGGACTTTATTTGCCCTAAGGGGAGGTGCTTTCTTTCTGAGTCTTTTCCGTGTGCAAACGACCATTATTACAACGTCCTGGCAGAATGGGTAACAGTTCAGAATGTTCTACTGAAAGGTGTTATTTTTTTTTTTAACATGCCATTTAATTTTTTTCTAAGAAGCTACAGTTGGCATGGGTGTACATAGTGATTTGACTTTTTTCGAAATCATTTTGATGGTTATCAGTATTTTCTTTAAACAACTTTTGGAATGTTTTTGGTTTGAATTTAGTACTCCCGGCCGACGCTAAACTTAAACCACCAAAATCTCAATGTATGTCTGTCCGCAAACGTGATGCCATACGCTGCGCAAGGTTCTCCGCAGCACTCTGGCAGTCCCTGACTCCCCGGGATGAGGCGCTACTCCAGTCCCTGTCCCCCTGGAGACTGTGTCAGACATAACCTGTGTGTATGGCTACGTACAAGCAGCAAAACTCAGCCAAATCCCCCTGGGATGCAGCTGCCATGGTGCGGGGGGTGTGAAGGCATCTGGGCTGCTGAGGCCGCGGTCGGTGCGGACGCGTACGTCCTGGAGTGAGGTTACTGTCTTTGTCACCCAACAAGCTGGATGTTGAAACAAATTAAATCATCTTGTTCAAGCGTTTGGTTCCACTACTCATTTTCATTTGAACAATTAAGCTTTATGACTGGACTAAACATTTTTATATTAAAACTGTAACTGGTTGACAAACCACATTCTGGTGACTCTGTTCTTCAGTGTTCGCTTTAATTAGTCGCCTGTAAAATGTGGCTCTTAGTAGGGGTTTTTTTCCTGTTGAAGGTTACATCTTGCGGACCAGGACAGTGTTTTCCTCATGTTTTGTCACCGTTTGACTCTGTTTTGCTGATGAGGCATCAGCCGTGCATGTCGGGGAAGTGTCAAAGGGCAAAACGTGCTCTTTGAATCAGCTGCACCTCACCTGCTCTTTTTTCAGCCTGACCTACAGCGAGTTGTAGCCTCTCATCATCGGGTGCCCCCAGTTGCTCAACTGTGAGGCCCGGATAAGTGGAACTGAACTTGGTAAGAGCTGAAAGCATTCGTGTTCCCCATCTGTGGCCCAAATACTGACAAAATCCTTGTTTTTTCTACTGTTCTCTGCAAAACTCTTCCATCGCAGTAGTGCTCGTTAGCACCCTCTGTTTCAGCAGGCGAAAACCCCACCGCTTCATCCGTTCCATGTCGAAACGTGGGGTCCCTGGGTGCTCAGGCCGGCGCAAGGGCGGAGGCGGGGAGGTGGGGTGATGGCCTGGCGCTGGCCCTTGTCCAGGGAGTAACTGGGGTTTGTGTGAAGTTGGCGGTTGCTCCAAGAACAAAGATGTGTCTTTTGGTGGCTTCTGTTCTCTGCCTTGTGGAGGAACGTGAAGTTCATGCTCTGCCGCTCTGTAACGGATTGGTGCCTCAGCAAAAGTCCTTCTAAAAGACAGCTTGCAGAATCCAGAGGAGGAGTAAGGTCTCATCCGTGCTTCCAGCTGGACGTGGTGTCGTAGCAGTGTTACCTGCAGTTTGGGACTTCTACAGACTGATCTTCGTAGGTGGCTCTGAAATCGTGTCTGTCCCTAACACTCCCTGGAGTGCTGTGTCCAGTTCCGGGCTCCTCAGCTCAGGGAGGACAAGGAGCTGCTGGAGAGGGCCCAGCGCAGGGCCA
>NW_010262286.1:0-246 GCF_000690775.1 Eurypyga helias
GGGTGATGGTTGAGGGGTGATGGCTGAGGTGGTGATGGTTGAGGGGGCGCTGGCGTAAGCCAGCTGATGTAACCTGGAGACCTAATGAAGCGCTGCTCCTCCCCGGGTGACCAACGCCTGTCAGGCTTGTACTGTTGGCCTTTTCCCCTGCTACAGGAACATAAATCCAAGATCCTAGCGATCTCTACTGCTAGGTAGGAGGCCCCCGGCCCTTGCGCAACTGGAAGGTGTACCCTGCCCCGCCGA
>NW_010262286.1:273-576 GCF_000690775.1 Eurypyga helias
GCAGGGCAGGGTCAGCGCTGGCACCAGCCTCGCCCACCGTGCTCCGTCACCCGGCCGTGCTGGGAGGAGCCCATCTCCTTGGCTCTGCAGGGGCAGAGCTCCAGGCGCTGAAGCGGAGGGTGAACTGCCCGCAACCACTGTCCAGCAAGGCCTGGGGTGTCCGGTTGTGTAACAGATAGCCGGGTCAAATGTTGGGACAAATGAGACCCACTACAAAAGGGAATCACTCCTGTCATACACTGAATTCTGAGGAGTTAAAACCCAATTTTCCAGCTGGGGCGGGCATCTGTTGGCGACCCAGAG
>NW_010262286.1:1119-1791 GCF_000690775.1 Eurypyga helias
GTCGAGCCAGCGCCCAGCGTAGCGCCCGCGGGACAACCTGGACCCCGGCCGCCCCCACCCAGCACGGCGAGGGAAGGAATTTGCCTGGACCAGGATGACACACTCACCCTTCTTTTTATTTAATGGTGTGACAGGATCAATTTTGGGGTTAGCTTTTTTTTTTTTAAGAAACTTGAATGCTTTTCTATTTTAGTTTGTAATTTCCTTGGTGTATATTTTACTAGGTATGAGCTTTTCAGCAAGTGTCAGAAAGCTGAAATACTTTTTAAATAAAAGGGTTTTTTTCTTTTTTTTTTTTTTTTCTGCCAGAGGGAAAACCTGTATGGGAAAAAAAGGTGGCTTCTGGTTTTTTTAAAACTATTTGTAACAAACAGTGGCCTCTCAGTCCACAGAGCGCGGTGTCCCGTGGCACTGAAGGCACCAACGGTCGGTAGCCGCGTCCCTCTCGCGCCGTCACCTCGGTGAACCCAGCAGATCTGGCTGCAGTGAGTGCTCCTCCGCACCCATCCCCCGCTCCTTGTACAAAGCCCAGCACTTGAAACACGACTTCAATCGTTCTGTATTTGTATCTGTTTTTGTTAGCCTGTTAGTGGGATTTTATGCCAGTTGTTGAGATGAGCATCGATGTACCCATTTTTTAAAATAGTGAGGCACAGCCTTTGCCAAAAATAT